>NC_061122.1:156366005-156666005 GCF_002878395.1 Capsicum annuum | reverse complement strand
CAAAGTACTAGCACCCTTCCAAATAGGGTTATAGTTTGGACCTTAATTTGATTAGGTTAGGGCATGTTGATTATTTTTAGCTCCTACAGTCCTTAGTTTATGTTTTAGTTTGTGCTCAGTTCAACTTTGCATTGACTTTGTATTGAATAGTTTAGATATATTCAGTTTTCATTCATTAAATAATAATACTTGGTCTTGCTTTCAATTTATATGTTCATGCATTAATGTTTAGGCTATATTAGATAATTTTATCATCTCACATACTCAGTACAATCAAAATACTGATAGTATACTATTTGTGCTATATTTTTTCATAATATTGGTTCGGATGATCAGTACCCAGACCATACTTTTCACATTCCCGCGCCACATCAAATAGCAGCTATTAGTGAGTCCTCATTATTCGAGGACTAATTATCAGTTCATTATTTTCTTGTCAATTTATTTTAGTTTCAGTCAGTTGGAGTTAGTTGGGGGCTTGTCCTAACAACTTATTGCTTTTAGAGGTTTTTAGATAGATATTTAGATTTTTAGCTTATTGAGTTGTCTGATAGTTCAATTTCAAGCTTTGATTAATATTCAGTTTTACATTATTATGAATTCCACCAGTTATTTCAGTTAGCTTCCTCCTAATATTTTAATAATTTCTTCAATATCCAAGTGCATGGCAGGCCATGGGTTAGCTAAGGGTCACTTCTGGCCTTAGGAACTATGTTATGAAAAGGGGGTAGTCTCAGGTCGTGACAATTGGTAGGGCTAAGGTTCAAACCCATATTCCCACACAGAAAAAGGCTTTTCCACCTTGCTCCTGACCACTAAGCCATATATTATTGATGATGTGAGGTTTCATACATTTTTATTATATATATTTACTAAATTTTTCAGTACAAATAAAGAATACACAAAAAAACTATTGGGTTCATTTGAATCCCCACAATATACACTAACTCAGCACCTGGGTAGATAAGTAAGACCCAATGAAATCCTAAGCTTAATTCAGTCCTTTAGGCTTGTCAAGGGGTCCCAGACTTAAAATATTTTTAGATAAGTACTCAGACTTAGTGTCATTTTAACCTATGAAGGTTGGCAGTCTAATTTCACAACCTTTACGTCCATTAAATGCTGATGTTTAGGTTGATTCATGATCAGGAATGTTCGTAGGTGTTCCCACACAAGTTTTGGTTTTTTTGAACTTCGTTTGAAGCTACTAGGGAATCCCAAAATAGTGAATCAATGTGATCTTGATGCGCCGCATCGACTATCATGTTGATTACTATTTTCTCCAGCTACCAGCGTCTAATTCCAGTGAATTGATGTGAACATGGCACAACACATTGGCTATCGCTCGATACCATCGATGCACTGCATCGACCTGCGGGTTGGTAACCCAATTTTCAGTCATTAAAAGACCAAGTTCTTGGGGGTATTTAGGTCTTTTTCCCTCGACTCTCAGCCCCCAAAACATGAAATTAAACTCCCCACAGAGCAAGTATAGTCATTCTTTCTCAAATTTGATCCAGAACAAAACCTTAGAATATCCAATTTCAAATCAAGAACTTAAGGTTCAACCATAAGCTTTACAAAATTCTTCAGCAAAGGTATGTAAAGTGTTCATCCAACGGTTCCTTCCACACTTGGAGTCCAAGAATCTGTTTTGAATTTCAAGTAATTGATTTTATGATTTCCATGGTTGGAATTAAAGTGTATCCATGATTTCTATTTGGATTAAGTTCCTAATTCATGATTATATATATGTATCTCATGTAAAATTAATCATTATGTGTGTAGATTCATGTGAATCCATGATAAACCCTTGACTTGTGAAACTAGAGATGAATTATGGTGCTCACTTGTTGTTCAATACTATGTGCATATACTATGCTCACCAAGTTCTTGATAAATTGTCTATGTGTACTATTAAGAGAATGAAATCATGTCAAGATGGCTTATGTGCAAGTTATATCATGCAAGTGTTTGTCAAAATTCCCAATGAATGAATGATGATCAAGTTCATAGTTTACATGTTTCATGTTATTCCATGTCTCTTAATTTATGCTATCGAGTCTTGGGGGTACTATACCCGACAATTTAGCTTATTACCTAGAGCCATGGTTAGTCATAGAACATTATCTGTCATGACACGATCAGTAGTACTCTCAGCAAGTTAGAGAACTCAGGAAAACTTAGAAAGATCCATAATAGTCCAGTCTAATTCAGTATCTAGTTCAGACCTTGGTAAACTCAGTCAGCTAACAGAATTCAGTAGTATTCTATTAGTCAACGAAACTCAGTGAACTCAGTGCAGTTCAGCTAAATAGTAATCTCAGTAATCGTTCAGTCTAGCCTAGTACAGACTATAAATCAATTCAATGTCTATTTAGTTGGGAGTAGGATTCTACACCTAGTTAACCCAGGGATGGGGGCATTCCTATCAGCTTAGGGTTTGACCCTTAGTAGCAATCCCCGCATTACAGAACTATGTAGCCAACGTCGGTTGAGGTATCTTTCTACCAGGCATTATGAGGGTTGATACTTCTTATTCGAGTTATCTTGCCAGCGAGGGTTGATGAAAGAGCTTCATGTCAGAGAGTGTTAAATCACAACTTGTCCTCACCCGTGGCATGGTATTTACAACCTTTCAACTGGGGTTACAGGTTCGACCCCAAATCCTATTAGAGAAGGGGTATGTTGATAAGATGATTGCCTCTCATAATCTCAGTTGCAGTCTCAGTCTCAGAATAGAACCCTATTCAGTTCCACAGATTCAGGACTATCAGACATAATCACTCAGCTTTGTATAGAACACAGTATAGTTCCACAGTATTCAAAACTGTTAGATACAGTCATTTATATAACCAGTAATATAGTATTCTTAAACTCAAATATTGATTATCCGTATTCTAATTCAGTTCTCAGTATTAGCACGATCTCCGTTACAGTCTATGTATTTATGCATGTACTCTTACTTAGTCATACTCATGTTATTTAATAATCATTGTGCATGCATATGAACCCATGAATATTATCCTACCTCTCTGATCATACTAGTATATTCAAAGTACTGACGTATGCTTTTCCTTGCGCTAGGATGTCTTATTTCATAGGTTCAGATGTACACTCTCCGGAGCACCCTTAGGAATTTAGATTCTCAACTTTCAGAGTAGTGGTTAGTCCTCATAGTTTGAGGACATGCTTATTATTTATAGTATTTTAGTTTTATTTTAGTATATGGAGTTAGTTGGGGGCCTGTCCGATCAACTCCGCAGTTCAGATAGTTAGAGGCCTTTTCAGACTAGAGTATTTTCAGACAATTGTTTAGTTTTTCAGTATTGATGTTCAATTTTGGTATTGTGATACCACATTCAGTAATATTTATAGTATTGAACCTTATGGAAAGTTTCTGCCTATTTTTTCATATTTACAGTATTTATTATACAGTTATTACAGTAGGTACCAGTCATGGGTTAACTTGTGGTCCTTCGAGATTATGAGCACTGTGTAGCATCCATAGTACATAGTTGGGGCATTAAAAACTTGGTATCAAAGCCTAAGGTTCAATAGGGTCCTAGAAAGTCTGAATGCCGCATCTAGTAGAGTCTAGTGCATGGGTGTATTGTGCGGCACATTTATGGACAAGAAGCTATGAGATATTTTAGGAAAAGTTTCCCTTCTTTCAGTATTCATGTCATGTGAGTGAGCATGAGCTCTATTTATACTATCTTTCTAATCCTAACTTCTCTTCCGTTTATAGAATATGCCTCCAAAGAGGACTCAGGAAAGAGGAACGAGAGATCAGTTAGCCCCTTGCCTCCTCCATCCATATCGTTTGGATGAGCATATCTCCCATGCGGAGTTCAGAGCAGCCTACCCTAGATTATTTTATGGAAGCCCAGAATGAACGTCCAACGGTAGTTCTGGCCAACCCAGTGTCCAATACTATTGTTGCCTAGATTTGGATCTATCGTTTACAGGGTCTAAGTCAAATAAGGACCCTAAAAAATTTCTTGATCAGGTGCAGAAGGTTACCGATATCATGAGGGTGAATAATATTGAGAGCGCTTAGTTAGTGGCATATCAGTTACAGGATGTGGCTCACTCATGGTTCAAAAAGTAGAAGGTAGAGAGGGTAGCAGATGCAGGGTCCATAGAATGGAAGGAGTTTGCAGTTGCTTTTCTGGATAGTTTCTTCCCGCTAGAGTTGAGGGAAGCAAAGGTTTTTGAGTTTATAAACCTGAATCAGGGCAATATGACATTGCAGGAGTATTCTCTCAAGATTATTTAGTTTGCCAGATATTCCTTACATGTTGTAACATATAGCATAGCAAAGATGAATAGGTTTGTATCAGGGGTGTCTAGCAGTGTGGTCAAGGAGTGTAGGACTACAATGCTTATTTAGGAGATAAACATAGGCAAGCTCATGTTCCATGATCAGCAGATAGAGGAGGCCAAGAATAAAGAGAAGGAGAGAGAAAATAAAAAGGTGAGAATAGGTAGTTTTAATTTTGCTCAGCCTAAGTCAGATGGTGGAATAATTCTCAGTTCCATCTAAAATTCTTAGTTCTAGCTCCTTCCTCAGCCAGTGCTCTAGTTCTAAAATTTAGAGATGGAAACCGAGACAGGGCACTAAGCCCTAAATCCCAGGGCAGTGTTAGTAGTGCCTGACTCAATCCCCTTGGCCAGAAGTGCAGCAAAAACCACCAGGGTATCTGCAGAGCTGGCAGCGATGTGTATTTTAAATATGGAAAGCCAGGCCATAGAGTTAGATAGTGTTTATAGGTTGGTTTGCAAAGTCAGCATAATCATCCCCCAACTCAGTTCGATCACCCGAATCAGCAGGGTGCCTCTTCCAGTGCCACTAGTGGGCAGCGCCTAAACAGACTCTATGCTCTTCAGTCCCCACAGGATCGGGAAAGTTCTCCAAATATGGTCACTGGTACATTATAAGTTTTTCATTTGTATGTTTGTGCTTTACTAGTAGAGCCCTTATTAGTTTCTACCCCAGTGGGTAAATCTATCATAGCCCAATGGGTATATAGAAACTATCTGGTTATGATATCTCAGAAAGTTACTTCAGTAGATTTAGTCAAGCTAAAGATGATTGATTTTGATATCATTCTTGGCATGGATTGGCTTCATTCTTGCTATACCTCAGTCGACTGCAGAAATAGAATTTTCTAGTTTTAGTTTCTGAATTAACCCATCCTAGAGTGGAAGGGTAGTACTTTAGCACTTAGGGGTCAACTTATTTCTTACTTGGGGCTAGAAAGATGATATCTAAGGAATGTGTCTACCATCTCATTTGAGTCCAGGACTCGAGTTCAAAACCCCCTACTCTTGAATCAGTATCATTAGTATGTGAATTCCCAAATATTTTTCCTGAAGACCTTCCTGGAGTTCCTCCCGAAAGGGAAATTGATTTCGAGATTGATCTTTTCCCAGATACTCATCCCATCTCTATCTCGCTATATAGAATGGAACCTATAGATCTCAGAGAATTAAAGAAACATTTAAAGGATCTCTTAGATAAGTGATTAATTAGGCCTAGTGTGTCCCCGTGGGGCACACCAGTTTTATTTGTGCATAAGAAAGATAGTTCTCTTAGAATGTGCACAGATTATCATCAGTTAGACAAAGTTATGATCAAGAAAAAATATCCACTCCCTAGAATTGATGACTTATTTGACCAACTTTAGGGTGCTAGTTATTTCTCTAAGATAGACCTCAGATCAGGCTATCATCAGCTTAGAGTCCGGGAAAGTGACATCCTAAAAGTAGCTTTCCAAACTCGGTACAGTCACTTCAAATTTTTAGTTATGTCCTTTGGTCTTACAAATTCCCCTACAGCCTTCATGGACTTGATGAACCATGTGTTCAAGCAGTACTTAGATATGTTCATTATAGTATTCATAGATGACATTCTTGTTTACTCCCGTAGTGAACACGATCATGCAGATTATCTCAGAATAAAATTGCAAACTCTCAAAAACTATCAGCTATTTTCCAAATTCAGTAAGTACAAATTTTTGCTAAGGTCAGTAGCATTCCTTATCCATATAATTTTCGATGATGGCATTAAAGTTGATCCCCAAAAGACTGAAGCAGTGAGAAACTGGACCAAACCCATCTCTCTATTAGATATCTGGAGTTTCTTGGGTTTGGCTAGCTATTATCGACAGTTTGCTGAGGGATTTTCATCTATTGCATCCCCTATGTTCAGATTTACTCAGAAGAAAGTCAAGTTTTAGTCGTCAAATTCTTGTGAGAAGAGTTTACATGAGTTGAAAACTTGACTCACCACAGCTCCAATTTTGACCCTACCAGATGGTTTCAACGATTTTATTGTGTACTCTGATGATTCCAGAGTTAGATTAAGTTATGTTCTGATGTAGAGAGGTAAGATCATAGCCTATGCCTCTATACAACTTAAGCCCCATAAGAAGAACTATCCTACTTATGATCTTGAGATAGCAGCAGTAGTTTTTTCGTTAAAGATTTGGAGGCATTACATATATGGTGTGCACGTTGATATGTTCACTTATCATAAGAGCCTGCAGTATGTGTTCTCTTAGAAAGACCTCAACCTCCATCAAAGAAGGTGGTTGGAATTGTTGAAAGACTATGACATGACTATTCTGTATAATTCAGGTAAGGCCAATGTAGTGGCTGACGCTCTTAGTAGAATTGCTATGGGTAGTGTTGCCCATGATGAGAACAGTAAGAAAATATTAGCCTAGGAAGTTCATCAGCTAGCCCAACTAGGTGTTCACTTAGTCGATTTAACAAAAAGTAGTGTGTGGGTACAAAGTAGCTTAGAATCATCCTTAGTTTCCGAAGTGAAGGAAAAACAAGATAGGGATCCTAGTCTAGTCCAGTTGAAAGAATCAATCAGAAATAAAAAAGGTAAAGGTTTTCTCCCAAGGGGGAGATTGTGTTTTGCATTGTTAGGGTCATCTGTGTGTGCTAGGTATATATGACTTGAGGCTGCGAATTCTTACAAAAGGGCATGGTGCACGTTACTCTATTCATCCAGAGGCTACAAAGATATACCACAATTTGTGGGAGATCTATTGGTGGAGTGGGATGAAAAGAGACATTGCAGAGTTTGTGGCTAAGAGCTCATCAATATATCAGCAGGTTAAGATTGAGCATCAGAAGCCTAGTGGATCCATGCAGGAGTTCAGTATTCCCACCTGGAAATGGGAAGAAGTGAACATGGACTTTGTAATGGGCTTGCCTCGTACTAATTTTTAGCATGATTCAGTTTGGGTCATTATAGATAGGATGAACAAATCAACTCATTTTCTTCCAGTTCATACCTCTTGTTCAGCTGATGATTATGCCAAAATCTATATTAGGGAGTTGGTCAGATTTCACCAGGTTCCATTATCTAGAAAGCATTCCAAAAGGGTCTTGGTACCTGAGTTCATCTCAGTACAAACTTTCATCCTCAGATAGATGGTCAAGTAGAAAGGACCACTCAGATGTTAGAAGCTATGCTGTAAGCATGTGTGATAGACTTTAATGGTAGTTGGGATGACCACTTGTCTTTGATAGAGTTCTCATATAACAATAGCTATCCCTCCAGTATTCAGATGGCTCTATCTGAGGTGCTTTATGGGAGGAGGTGTAGATCTCCCATTAGTTGGTTTGAAGTGGGTGAGGCCATAGTGGTAGGACCTGACTTGGTGTTTGATATATTAGAGAAGGTCCAGTTGATCAAGGAAAGGATTAAGACAACTCAAAGATGGCAAAATCATATGTAGATATGCATAAAAAGGATCTCAAGTTCGAGATTGGTGACTATGTGTACTTGAAGATCTCTCCTATGAAAGGAGTGAAGTACTTTGGCAAAAAGGGGAAACTCAGTCCCTGATATGTCGGTACTTACTGAATTCTTAGCTGTTTTGGAAAAGTATCATACGAGCTTGAGTTACCTTCAAATTTATCTTCAGTTTATCCAGTGTTTCATGTCTCCTTGCTAAAAAATGCATAGGTGACCCATCAGGCATAGTCCCTATTGAGGGCATAGATATTCAAAACAACCTCTCTTACGAAGAGATCCCAGTCAAAATCCTTGACTATCAGATACACAGACTAATGAGCAAAGAAGTTCCTCTAGTCAAAGTTCTTTGGCAGAATAAGTCCGTTGAGGGAGCTACTTGGGAAGCAGAAGCAGACATGTGAACAAAGTATCCTCATCTATTCTCCATTAATCCATACTCAGCTTAAGGTAATAGTTTTCCTTAAGCTTATTCAGTTTTATGTTTAGATTTCAGTTACAAACTTGGTATCAGTTACCATTGCATGTTTAGTTATACGTTAATTATCCAGTTCAGTCATGTATTCATGAATCATGTTTAGCTATATCCATGCATTAAATATGCAAGTTCAGTATGATAATTCAGAATACCAGTAATATCAGTCATATAGCCATGTTCCAGATGTTCATGTCCAGTAAGTAAGTTAGTTTCTCAATATTCTTAGTCTTAGAAGTCTCATTTGAGGACGAATGTTCCCAAGGGAGAGATAATGTAAGACCCCGCGAAATCCTAAGCTTAATTTAGTCCTTTAGGCTTGTCAAGGTGTCCCACACTTAGAATATTGTTTGCTAAGTACTCAGACTTAGTGTCACTTTAACCTACGAAGGTTGGCAGTCTTATTTTGTGACCTTTACATCTATTAAATATTTATGTTTAGGTTGATTTATGATCAGGAATGTCCTTAAGTGTTCCCGAACAAGTTTTGGATTTTTTGGACTTCGTTTGAAGCTCCTTTGGAATCACAAAACAGTGAATCAATGTGATCTTGTCGCGCCGCATTGACTATCGCGTTGATTACTACTTTCCCAAGCTACCAGCGTCCAATTCCAGTGAATCAATGCAAATATGGCACGACGCGTTGGCTATCATGTCGATGCCATTAACGCGCTACGTCGAACTGCGTGTCGATAACCCAGTTTTTAATTATTAAAAAACCGCGTTCTTGGGGGTATTTAGGTCTTTTATCCTTGACTCTCAGCCCCAAAACACGAAATTAAAATCCCTATAGAGTAAATATAGTCATTCTTTCTCAAATTTGCTCAAGAACAAAACCCTAGAAGATCCAATTTCAAATCAATAACTCAAGATTCAACCATAAGCTTTCAGAAATTCTTTAGCAAAGGTATATGAAGTGTTCATCTAAGGGTTGCTTCCACCCTTGGAGTCTAAGAATCTCTTTTGAACTTCAAGTAATTGATTTTATGATTTCCATGGTTGGAATTAAAGTGTATCCATGATTACTATTTGGATTAAGTTCCTAATTCATGATTATATATATCTATCTCATGTGAAAGTGATCATTATGTGTGTAGATTCATGTGAATCCATGATAAACCCTTGACTTGTGAAATTAGAGATGAATTATGATCTCCCTTGTTGTTCAATACTATGTGTATATACTTTCACACTAAGTGCTTGATAAATTGTCCATGTGAACTATTAAGAGAATGAAATCATGTCAAGATGGCTTATGCACAAGTTATGTCATGCAAGTGTTTGTCAAAATGCCCCAATGAATGAATGATGATCAAGTTCATAGTTTACATGTTTCATATTATGCCATGTCTCTTAATTTATGCTATCGAGTCTTGGGGGGTACTATACCTGACAATTTAGCTGATAATTTAGAGGCATGGTTAGTCATAGAATAGTATCTGTCATGACATGATCAGTAGTACTCTCAGTCAGTTAGAGAACTCAGGAAAACTTAGTAGAATCCATATTAGTATAGTCTAATTCAGTATCTAGTTCAGACCTCGGCAATCTCAGTCATCTAATAGAATTTAGTAGTATTCCATCAGTCAAAGGAACTCAGTGAACTCAGTGCAGTTCAGATAAATAGTAATCTCAGTATCCATTCAGTCTAGCCTAGTACAAACTAGAAATCAGTTCAGTGTCTATTCAGTTGGGAGAAGGATTCAACACTGAGTTAACCCAGGGATGGGGGAATTCTTGTCAGTAGAGGGTTCTACCCTCAATAGAAATTCCTACGTTACAAAACTACGTAGCCAGTGTAGGTTGATGTATCTTCCTGCCAGACATTATGAGGGTTGATACTTCTCATCTTAGTTATTCTGCCAGCGAGGGTTGACGAAAGAGCTTCTTGATAGAGAGAGTTAAATAACAACTTGTTCTTACTCGTGGCACGGTATTGACACGCTTCTAACTGGGGTTATAGGTTGGACCCCAAATTCTATTAGAGAAGGGGCATATCAGTTAGATGATTACCTCCCACAGTATCAGTTCTAGTCTCAGTCTCAGAATATAACTAGTTCAGTTCTACAGATTTAGGACTATTAGACATAGTCACTCAGCTTTGTATGGAACACAGTATGGTTCCACATTATTTATAACTGTCAGATACAGTCATTCAGATAATCAGTAATATAGTATTCCTAAACTTAGATATCGATTATCAGTATTTCGATTTAGTACTCAGTATTAGCACGATCTCAGATACAGTCTATGTATTCATGCATATACACTTACTCAGTTACACTCATGTTATTCAATTATTATTGTGCATGCATATGAACCCACGCATATCATCCTACCTCACTGAGCATACCAGTATATTCAAAGTACTGGGACATGTTTTTCTTTGTGCTATGATGTCTAATATCATGGTTCAGACGCACGGGCTCCAGAGCACCCTTAGCAGTTCAGATTCTCAATTTTCAGAGTAGTGGTGAGTCCTCATAGTTTGAGGACATTCTTATTATTTATAGTATTTTAGTTTTAATTTAGTAGATGGAGTTAGTTGGGGTCCTATCCCATTAACTCCACGGTTCAGATAGTTAGAGGTTTTTTCATACTAGAGTATTTTCAGACAGTTGTTCAGTTTTTTAGTATTGATGTTCAATTTTGGTATTGTGATATCATATTCAGTAATATTTACATTATTGAACCTTATGGCAAGGTTCTGCCTATTTTCGCATATTTACAGTATTTATTACACAGTTATTACAGCAGATACCAGTCGTGGGTTAGCTTGTAGTCCTTTGAGTTTATGAGCACCATATAGCGTCCAGGGTACAGACTCGGGGCGTTACAAGTTAGATAGGGCACTGTTGATATCACCCAAAAGTAGACCTCTAAATAAGTACAAAACGGTTGATGCAAAATCGTAACCCAAATCGGGTTTGGGTTGGTCCTACAGGAAATAGGCTAGATATATCTTTCGATCTTGCTGAAATCACCAGGCTATGCAGAGAGTAAATGGGGGGATATGCGGGAATATTAAAAAGAGCCAAGAATTGGATACTCATGGGTGTAATAAATCTAAGAATACTAGGCTTGTTTTTCCTCAGACTTCTAACTCTGTAGATTTATTGTGCACGTCGCACTATTCGAATACCTTGCATACAAAATCTGACGAGTTATGTATCATGAAAGCACCCAAGTGCACAGACAAGTGTATGTGGTCTTACCAAGTAATATAGTGTCCTTAAAATAAAGCCGAATATCGATCCCTTAGAGACTTGTGTTGATAACTTATCCAATTCTAGTTCAACTATTAAGCTAAAGTAACTAAGTGAGTTTTAGAGAAGTAAACTAAAAGTAAAGTAACTAATGCGGAAAGGTAATGACTTTGTAAACTAAAACAGTCACACTACTCTAATGAACTTCATTCATCAAATTACTTATATTGGTTATTGATTCGTAGGATTTATCGCATGATCATGGTCTCCCAACCTCTAATCATCTACCTAACTTGGATATTACAACTACATCGTTGAACGAGGATGTAAAAATCTGATAAATTACATGAAGATTTCATCATACTTGTGAATAAAACAAGGGTCTTAGGTATATCCCTATCCTATTTGCTAATTCAAATTCATTATTTTATAAAGGAATAAGAACCTTGCTCTATTTTACCCCACGTTCTCTCTTCCTATTCCCCCTCCTGAGATCATAAGGTCCACAATGGATATATTCTAAGGGCCATGAATCTTTAAAATAGTTATAACAAGGGTAAATAAAAAACCATAATGATAAACAATTCAACAAACTTAATTCAAAACGAAAGTAGTCATGATCTTGGCCTAAATCCCGAAAAGGGGCATTTAGCCACTAATCGGCATAACCATAACCAACATAATTGAATACATGTTATGATCCATTAAAAAGAAAAATTTAAGAAAAATAAACCCTAAATATTGTGTGCAGTGGCCTCCCTTCCAATCCAAAGAATTCCAAAAGTGATTTACAAAACGTGACTAGTCCGATTTATAGTAAAAGACAATTTGCAATTGGTAGGATTTGCAACACGTCGCGGTAGATTTTGCATGGCAAGAGCAGCGTGTCGTTCCTATTTCACATTTGATAATTATTTTAGGTCCCTTTTGAAGATTTTCACTTGTATCATGTGCACATTGTCCATTACCAAGGTTCTCCACGCTCTAGTGACATTCTAGGTGTACGTTTACGTCAAATATTGTCCCACGCTCTTGTTGATCCATTCCAAGCCTTTTGGTATTGTTTCCACTTGATTTTCAGATTTAATATCTTTCATATTTCATCATAATAAAATCTAAAATCAACCTATAACATTAAACACCATAAATTAGAGCTCAAAAAACAACACAACATTCACAACGATTAACCAGAAACATTAGCTAAGACTAGGCTTGCTCATTTTGAACTTTAACTAATTATTTTAACTCTTGGCTTGATTCAATTGACCCTTGAAAATTATGAAAAAGTTGTTCCATAGATAATTACTCAAAAAAACCATTTGGAACTCATTAAACACAATATAATCCAACACGAAAGACTAGAACAACACCTAGATCAAGCTAGTTAAACTAGTTTTCTCAGTTGAACTCTAAATGATCCATTTAGACCCAAACCTCTTTGAAAATACCTTTAAACATTGTAATTATACACTTGAACACTTGGATGCATACTTATATCATTATGAACACATAATGCACTCAATAAGTCCTCAAAACAAGGCTAAATAAGCTAAGATAGCAACACTAAAGTGCAGAAATACACCCAACATCACCACCCCACACTTAAAGCCTTGTTCGTCCTCGAACAACTCTTTACTCTAAGAATCATAATATGAGGTGAATCTACAATTCTACTATCATAAAGACACTCTATCTAGTACTAAAGTGACTACATATAATGCAAGTTTCTACACTAAGCATGTTACACACAATTGAAAGCTCAAGAATACTACTTCAAAACATCCTAGCCTCAAGAATTGACTCACCACGTGGAAAACCTATGCATATTTCTCAATCTAAGTCATCGCAAAAATCACCCAATATTTATCCAATTTGTGCCCTTACAAGAAGATATTTACCCATAATCACTCACAATAATGTAATTTATAACACAATGGGTACAAGAATCAAATTATGCTCAGTTTCACAAAGAATTCATAAGTTACAAATTATGAACCATATACTTGCCCTTAGTGTAGTACTCTACTAATATCAGAATGTTAAGATTAGGATCAAATATGTCTTTAATGGTTTTAAAGTAGGCTAAGGGATGGGTAGGAACTATTTTGATGAAGAATAGTGACTATCTTTCCTAAGAACTTTAATACATCATATTGTTCATTCAATGCACCTTTAACAACCAATTTCCACTACTTTTATTTGACCATATCTTTTTTTATTTACCTCATCTCATTACACATACTCATATATACTATGGTTGGAGTATAATATGTACATAGATTTCAATTTAACCCTTTTATGAACCCACTTTACGCTATGCACCCCTACGATAGCCACCCTCAACTTAAGTAATTTGCCTTAGTTGAGGTGCACAATGTCCGAGAAGGACCAGGGACAAAACAGGTTCATTGTAATATAACTAGGCTAAAAATGGGAACTTATTTCAAACCATTTTGCTAACTTCCAACCACAAAAATAGTACACATCAATAACTACTACTCTGGGGATTCATTTTCACCTTTTGTTCTCTTAATCTCACACTCCTTACTCCATTAATTTTACACTAAACCACTTATGAGCTTTTGGATCAAATTCTGGTTTATCAAAGAAAGGATTAGGCTATGTATGAGGATGCCAAAGAAAAAGCTAAAAGATCAATAGGGCTGACTAAGATTAATCACAAAGGTAGGTCAAACGAGGTATGAAACAAAGCTATCAAAGAAATGCCTAAATCATCTCATAAACCCACACTCTATATTTTGCTTTGCACACATACCAGGAAAGTTCTAGCATCAAATACAATAAGGAATATACAAATAATTCACACACAGATGGCACATGCTCAATTTCAAGTAGGATCATCAGAGACACTTAACCAAACAATAGGATGAATTCCAATTAAGCCAACAAGTAAAAGGGTCATAAACATGAGCCTGAGAGTCTCAACACTAGCAATTCAGACAATCAACATGCTTATACCCTAAAGACACTTGCATCATGTAATCAACTATAGCACCAATAAGAATATTTTACTTATTTCTAACGCAATTTTTTAAATTTACCCTAAAAATAAGAATTCGCCCATCCACCCACACTTAAAAATCTACTTTTCCCCCAAAGCATACTTTAAAAGTAGAGATAAAAATACTTCTTGGGGCCTCTAGGCCTAGCTAGTAGTATCTTTTATATATCAAGAGGGTCTAGGGACCCCACACTCAGTCTTCGCCATGTTTTCTAGCTAAGATTTCCCGGTACTCAGACTTCCCATCAGCCTGTGACTCAACTAAACAAAAACTACATGAAGTAAAAAAACTTATAATACTAAAAATAAAACAAACTTTACTTGGGTTACCTCCCAAGAATTTCCTGATTTAGTATTGCGACACGACCCGATCTACTTTTTCCTCCACCTAGAGGATATAAATTTCACCCCCAACTTCGTATCCATCTTTTTGCTTCGCTCATAGGGTGGTGGTACAAAGAATAAGGAACTGAGTAATGGATGTTTCATGGTAAACCACCCGACCTTGAAGTGAGGTGTGTTTTTATGTTGCTTTTCAGGTGCAAAATTAAGAATATAAGATTCTTGTTCCTCATTTTCACACTCTCCCACTATTTTAGATTATTCCACAAACAATACATTATCTAAACACAATGTAGAAAAGTGCTTTGAATGAGGACCATCAAATCCCAGTTCTAAATTTATGCTATCTATAACACCCTCACTTTTATTCACCTTCTCAATTTCAGTCTCAAGAGAAAGATGATAGTTGACTGGTTGCGGTTCTTTTATTTGCTCCGCAAATTGACTAGTATCCTCTTCATATTTTTCTTTTCTTAGCATCTATGGAAATGGTGGTGGTGTTATCTCCTTAACTTGTTCAACAACTTTAGTTTGCGAGTACTCAGACTTTCTTGAATTATCAACAACTTTGTCTGCAACTGGTTGGGGAGTCAACCCTACATCTCCTCCTTAGTTGTCTTTTCTGTATTGCCCTCAAACATGACTGAATAAGGATTAGCTCCACACATATCTGCAGAGTGATACATATTGCCACAAACCACACACCAACTTGTGGTCTGCTGCACAGGTCAGAAATAAGCAGGTCCCCCCTAAATGCTTGGATTGAAATCTGGAAAAAAAACCTCATGGTTGGATCCTCCACAAAAATGACAAAAATCATCATCCCTCGAAAACCATATATCCCAGACTACCATCTCAAGAAGTATGAGAAATCAAAAATAAAAAAAAGAAACTAAATAGAAAAATTACTACACTATGTACAGCTCAATATAGCTAAACTAAAAATAAGATAATTGTCATTTTACAAGTCATCGGCAAAGGCGCTAAAAAACTTGACAGTGCACATGCAAGTGTATGTGGTCTCACCAAGTAATATAATGGCCTTAAAATAAATCTGAATATCGATCCCTTAGAGACTTGTGTTGACAACTTATCCAATTCTAGTTCAACTATTGAGCTAAAGTAACCAAGAGAGTTTTAAAGTTGTAAACTAAAAGTAAAGTAACTAATGCGGAAAAGTAATGACTTTGAAAAATTAATGGATAGAGATCCAGGGTTAAGTCTTACGAAAAATCATACTACACTAATGAACTTCATTCTTTAGATTACTTATATTGGTTTTTGATTCATAAGTTTTATCACATGATCATGGTCTCCCAACCTCTAATCATCTACCTAACTTGGACATTACAACTACATCATTAAGCGGGGATGTAATAATCCAATTAAGTGCATGAAGCTTTCATCCTACTTGTTAATCAAACAAGGATCCTAGGTAAATCCCTATCCTAGTTGCTAATTCAAATTCATTATTTTATAAAGGAATAAGAACCTTGTTTTATCTACCCCCACATTCTATTTTCCTATTCTTCCTCCCGAGATCACAAGGTCGACAATGAATATATTCTAAGGGCCATGAATCCTTAAAATAGTTATACCAAGGGTATAAAAACAACTATAATGATAGGCAATTTTAAAAACTTAATTCAAAACAAAAGTAGTCATGATCTTGGCCTTAACCCCGGAAAGGGGCATTTAGTTGCTAATCAACATAACCGTAATCAAGATAATTGAATATGAGATAAAATCTATTAAAAAGATAAATTAAGAGAAGAAAAACCCTAATTGAAGTGTTTCTAGCACCTCTCCAAGTTTAAAAGCCGTCCAAGGTGATTTGGAACACGTGACAAGTCCTATTTATAGTAGAAGGCAATTTACCGTCGGTGGGATTTGCAATGCGCCGTGGTGGATTTTGCGTGGCAAGAGAAGTGTGTTGGGACTATTATACATTGGTTCACTATTTTAGGTCCCTTTATAAGCTTTTAATGTATAGAATGTACCCATTGTACATTACCAAGGTCCTCCATGCACTGGTGACATTCTAGGTGTCCATTTTACCTCAAATCTTGTCCCACTCTCTTGTTGATCCATTCCAAGCCTTTTGGTGTTGTTTCCACTTGATTTCCACCTTGAATATCTTTCTTATACCATTGTAATCAACTCTCCAAGAATCCTATAATATTAAACACCATAAATTAGAGATCAAAACAACACAACATTAACAACGATGAACTAGAAACTCGAGATAAGACTAGGCTTGCTCATATTGAACTTTACCTAATTGTTTTGACACTTGGATTGATTCAATTGACCCTTGTACATTATAAAAAAGTTATTACACATATAATTACACAATAAAAGCATTTGTAAATCATTAAAAGGAATAGAATCCAATGTGATAGACTAGAACAACACCTAGCTTAAGCTAGTTAAACTAGTTTTCTCTGTTGAACTCTAAATAATCCATTTAGACCCAAACTTGTTTGAAAACACCTTTAAACATTGTAATTACACACTTGAACACTTTAATGGTTATTTATATCATTATGAACACATAAAGAACTCAAGAAGTCCTCAAAATAAGGGTAAATAAGCTAAGATAGCAACACAAAAGTGCATAAATACACCCAACATCACCACCCCACACTTAAACCTTTGTTCCTCCTTGGACAACTCTCTACTTTAAGAATCATAAGTGGAAGTGACTCTAAACTTCTACTATAATCAAGACACTCAAGATAGTACTATAATGACAACACAAAATATAAGTTTCTATACTAAGCATGTTACAAACAATTGAAAGCTCAAGAATACTACTTCAAAACATCCTAACCTCAAGAATTGACTCACCATGTGGAAAACCTATGCATATTGCTCAATATAAGACATCGTATAAATCACCCAATATTTATTAAACATGTTCCCTCACAACAATAGATTTACCCATAGTCACTCGTAATAATGTAATTTACAACACAATGGGTACAAAAATCAAATTGTGCTCAATCTCACAAAGAATTCACAAGTTACAAATGATGAACTATATGCTGCCCTTAGTGTAGTACTCCACTAATATCAAAATGTTAAGCTTAGAATCAAATCGGTCTTTAACGGTTGTTATGTAGGTTAAGGGATGGGTAGGAACTATTTTAGCCAAGAATAATGACTATCTTTCCTAAGCACTTTAATACATCATACTGTTCATTCAATGCACCTTTAACAACCAATTTCCACCACTTCTATCTACCCACATCTTTTTTGGTTTGCCTCATCTCATTACACATACTCACATATACTATGGTTGGAGTACACTATGTACATATCTTTCAATTTCACCCTTTTTCGCACCCACATTACGCCACGCACCCCTATGATAGCCACCCTCAACTTAAGTAATTTTACTTAGTTGAGGTGCATAACGTTCGAGAAAGACCAGGGCCAAAACAGGTTTATTGTAACAAAACTAGGTTAAAAATGGAAACTTATGTCAAACCATTTCACTAACTCCCAACCATAAAAATAGTACACACCAATAACTACTACTTTGGGGCTTTACTTTTACCTTTTCTCCTCTTAATCGCAAACTCCTTACTCCATAATTTTACACTAAAGCACTTAGGAGCTTTGGAATCAAATTCAAGTTTATTAAAAAAGGGATTAGGCTATGTATGAGTCTGCCAAAGAAAAAGCTAAAGGCTCAATAGGGCTATCTAAGATTAAGCACAAAGGCAGGTCAAACGAGGTATGAAACAAAGCTATCAAAGAAATACCTAAATCATCTCCAAACCCACAATCTTTATTTCACTTTGCATACACACCAGGAAAGTTCTAGCATTAAATGCAACATGGAATATCCAAACAACTCACACACACATGGAACATGCTCAACTTCAAGTAGGATCATCATAGACTCCTAACCAAACAATAACATGAATTCTAATTAAGCCAATAAATACAAGAGTCATAAACATGAGCCTAAGAGTCTCAACATTAGCAATTCACACAATCAACATATTTTTTACCCAAAAAACACTTGCATCATGTAATCAACTATAGCACCAACAAGAACATCTTACTTATTTCTAACACAAAATTTTTTAAATTTACCTAAAAAATAGGAATTTTCCCATTTTGCCATTGTTGTCGGGGATATTATAGTATTGGGGTGAGTATTTCTGCCTGTCATACGGGTGACCAGGGTTCGATCCCTGACAACGACACCAAAAACTTAATAGAAGCCAAGCACACATGCCAAGTGTACGTGGTCTCACCAAGTAATATCGTGGCCTTAAAAAAGCTGAATATCGATCCCTTAGAGACTTGTGTTGATAAATTATCCAATTCTAGTTCAACTATTGAGCTAAAGTACCCAAGAGAGTTTTAGAGTTGTAAACTAAAAGTGAAGTAACTAATGCGTAAAAGTAATGACTTTGGACAATTAATGGATAGAGAGCTAGGGTTAAGGCTTACGAACAATCATACTATGCTAATGAAATTCATTCATTAGATTACTTATCTTTGTTATTGATTCGTAGGGTTTATCACATGATCATGGTCTCCTGACCTCTAATCGTCTACCTATCTTGGATATTACAACTACATCATTGAGGGGGGATGTAATAATCTAATTAAGTGCATGAAGCTTTCATCCTACTTGTGAATCAATCAAGGCTCCTAGGTATATTCCTATCCTAGTTTCTAATTCAAATTCATTATTTTATAAATGAATAAGAACGTTGTTCTATCTACCCCCACATTCTATCTTTCTATTCCCCCTCCCGAGATCACAAGATCGATTATGAATATATTCTATGGGCCATGAATCCTTAAAATAGTTATAACAAAGGTAAGTAAAAAACTATAATGATTAGCAATTCCATAAACTTAATTCAAAATGAAAGTAGTCATGATCTTGACAATAACCCCGGAAAGGGTCGTTTAGCCGCTAATCGACATAAACGTAGCCATCATTATTGAATGCATGTTATGGTCCATTAAAAAACTAAAGTTAAGAAGAATAAACCCTAAATATCATGTGTAGGAGGCTCCTCGCCAATCCAAAGATTTACAAAAGTGATTTGCAAAATGTGACAAGTCCTATTTATAGTAGAAGGCAATTTGCCATTGGTGGGATCTGCAACGCGTCGTAGTGGATTTTACGTGGCAAGAGCAGTGTGTCGTGCCTATTTCACATTGTATCATTGTTTTAGGTCTCTTTTGAAGTTTTCATGTATATCATAAGCCCATGATCTATTACCAAGTTCCTCCACATGCTGGTGACATTCTAGGTTTCTGTTTTATGTCAAATCTTGTCTCGCACTCTTGTTGATCCGTTCCAAGCCTTTTGGTGTTTTTTTCACTTGATTTCAAGCTTTTATATCTTTCATATATCATGATAATAAACTCTATAAGCATTATATAACATTAAACATAAAAAATTTGAGCTCAAAACAACAAAACAATCAAAATGATTAACTAAAAACATGAGCTAAGACTAGGCTTGCTCATAATGAACTTTAACTAATTGTTTTGACTCTTGGATTGATTCATTTGACCCTTGAACATTAAAAAAAGTTGTAACACATATTATTACACAATAAAACTATTTGGAACTCATTAAATACAATACAATCCAATATAATAGACTAGAACAACACCTAGCTCAAGCTAGTTAAACTAGTTTTGTCGGTTGAACTCTAAATGATCCATTTAAACCAAACTTGTTTGAACACACCTTTAAATAGTGTAATTACACACTTGAACACTTAGATGCTTATTTATATCATCATGAACAGATAAAGCACTCAAGAAGTCCTTAATACAAGGCTAAATAATCTAAGATAGAAACACTAAAGTGCATAGAAACACCCAACATCATATCACCAACTGTCTTGTACACTCATTGGCAAATCTAACTTTTTACCTTGTGAGTCTCATAGTGTCGCATTACTAAACCTTTTCCTAGATCCCAGTTTAACTATTACCTTTTGGGAATCAAGTTATTTAAATAAGAAGGCTAGAATTATTAGATAGAATAGGGTCTCAAATTACTGTTGTGATGTTTTTCCTAATCTCTACCTCTCTTTTGAAGCAAGTAGTTAATACAAGTGGCTTATTAATGTTGGCCACCGCTAAGAAATTAATTGAATAGATGTCGATCAGAATATATGAGAGAATCTTTATCTAACAAGACTTGGAACTTACTTTACTTTGTTAGTCCGTCAGGGTTCCCACAACCCTAGCTAAGGGACGTAATCTCTCAGAGTTGTGAGACAATTCATGGACTTCATACACAAAATCATAAAATTAATCTCAAAATAATGAAAGAATTAAACCTAAAGTCTCAAATTGAATAACAAACCAAGAATAATAGGATCCTAAGATCACAAGTTAATCTTGGAATCGAAAGATGTTTACAAGAGTATATTGTGTGTAAACTTTTTCCCTTGCTAAAGGACATAAAAAGGGTATTTATAGATTACATTGAAACCCTAGAAATAAAAGAGGAAAACTTAAGTAAATGTACATAATAATGACTATAAATATCATAGTAGTATATTTAGGTTACATGGAAACCCTAGGAAATAAATGAGAAATGATTTAGGAAAAGTGAGTTGGCGACAACCTACGATGGTCACCTACGGGTCGTAGGTGGCACCTATGCCCAGTAGATGCCAAGTTGTAGGTGGTTCCCAAATTTTGGCTCTCTAGAATTTTAATTTCAGATACATACATAACCACCTACGCCCAGTAGATGGTACCTACGGGGCGTAGGTGCAATGGTAAGTGGCCATTTTTCATCTTTTTATTCAGTTTTCTTCCGGTTAGCTTCCAACACCTAGTTTCCTGCAAAATCACCCCAAAAACATATCAAATAAAAAAAAATAGCCTTAAGTACATGCATATTCTCCAAGTTTAAGCATCATAAGTTCTATAAAACAATGACACATCAATACCCTCAACTTAGAATATTCCATGTCCTCGGGCAACAAAAACATAACAAAATATACGATAATGCTTAACCAAAAATAACCTACGATATACCTATGACAATAAATCATCAAATTTAGCTCAAAACAAATTACCCTCTCCAAGTTCAACACTTTAAAACCAACTGTGCATATCTATGAAGCACAATAATGTAACAAAAAAGAATCAATCTATGGCATTGCATTAGCAACAAACAACCATCTGTATGTATAAGTTGCATTATCCAAACAAGTAAACAACTAACAACATAACCCAAGTTCCCTTACATAAAAAAAGTCCTACTCACTTATATAAAATCATGCATGTTAATGAAGGGACGATCAAGAGACATTCACACTTAGAAAGAAGTTCCAATCAATGTGTATCAAATACCATAGGCTTGTCCTTATTTTCTTTACCTTAGCTTTCAGATAGTCAAGTTATGATACCTATAGGACATTAATTGGCTTGTAATGTAGGCTTGAGGGCTGGTATGGTACATATGGACATTTTTAGTGATAGTTCTTCCTTGGCATTACACTGTCATGACCCAAACTAGGGTCTGGCCATGATGGGTATCTCAAGTCCACCGTAGAATAGAGACCACCCTCTTTGCTTAACCAAGTAAAACACAGTATAGCTAGCAAGGATGAATTTCGAACATAAAACAAGAGAGAATATGAAACAATAAGAATTTGCTAAGAATCCATAATTCCAACTCCCAATCCATAGTAATCCACAAAGCTTCTAAGACAGACCAAAAGCAATCTAAGTCGGGGCATGCCCCCGATAATAGAAAAAAATAATCTGAATGAAATAGTCTATGACATAATGAAATCAAATCATGAAATGAGGATCTCCTATAAAAAGGAAGCTCACCACTTCAATATGAGTCATGATCAATCCAGAAATCCTATCTTAATGCAAGAAAAGTCGAAGTGTCTCTTTTTCCTTCATCGCGTGGGGATACAATATTCGAAGAGAATTAGCAAATTGAGTGCTAGCATGTAACTCAAGGATAAGGGAATAAAATAGTACCATGATCGACAGTTCAAAATCATTCAATACCAATAAACACAGTCATATGCATATACATATACATATATAACATGTTGAGATAGGGAACAAGGCTTGGCATGAACTTTAAAACATTAGCCTGGGATGTGTAGTTTGATTATCATAATAGTACCTACAGGCTATATGGGCCCTATCTCTTACCCCCTGGTTGGGCCCCAGTAAGTGAAGCCGTACGAACTGGAGAATAATCATAACATAAAATCACAGTGGACTCAAACCTCCCAGTCATATATCAAGGGTAGCTTGAACACCTAGTCATTCAGACCCCCACGCTGGGAAACATGGTTTTCAGTATTAGTCCTCTCAAAACCTCTACTCTCACAATGAACTACACAAGCCTCTTTAAGCCCAATTAAAATATTTGGCACCTAACCCATTCATTTAGTCAAGGAGTCATTCACTTAAGCAATATAAAGTGGTATCGCCATACCGACTATAGATTACAAACGAAGGTCATCATGCCAAATCAGATAGCTAATGAGACTCTAACCCACTAACCAATAAGACTCTGACCCATTTAGCCAATTGGGACATGAACCCATCAACCAATAGGACTTCAAAATATTTAGCCAATTGGGACTCGAACCAATTTCAAAATCAATTTATGGCCATAAAGGCCTTTCAAACCATTCATGTTTCATTAGCCCTTTTATTGAATTTCCATTATTTAAGTGTAGTTCAATATCCATATACTCATATTCAAAACCAATTGCAGAAGGTTGGGTTGGGTTCATACCAATTACAATATTCAAAACCATAAATCTGGGGAATCTACAACCCCCATTCTAATTAACCACACCCATGCACCACAAATAGTTCAAAATAATTAATTTAAACTATGAATCATCCGTAAAAAGCCATGAGGATACTAATTCAAAACCCATATCAAAATCATGTGCATACTAAATCAATTTATGCCATAATTTGAAGCACAAGTTTAGGGAGAGATATATATGCCTTAATCACTAAGAAATTTAGAGAAGAAACCACCCTTGAGCCCTTAAATACCAAACTTTTGAAAGCCTAGATTTTTTTTCGAAGGGGGAATTTAAGAGAATAGAATAGAGCAGTTATTTGAGTAATGAGGGTTTATAGGGTCCCTTAAGGTATTTTAGCTCATTGGTCCCTATTGGAGAAAGAGAGAAATATCTAAAGTTCCTCTATTAAAATTATAAAGAACTGTCACCAGTCATTAAGGGTGACCTTATGACTCGTAGAGTCATCTTACAACTCGCCGTCATGACTCATGGTCTATTCAGTAACTTAGAGAATCCTCACTGGTCAAGTCACAAGTCATACCTTAAGAATCATGGCCAGACCATACGACTCATATGTTCATAGTCGTGACCATCACCAAAAGTTTGGGTACCTACACTGGCCACTTTACGATTTATACTCTATGACTCGGAATGAGTCTTTACGACTCATTTGGTCCAAGTCATGATCTCAATAGAAACTTAAGGAAATCCAAAATAACCTACTGGCCAGGCTATGATCGACACACTATGACTCGTGAGGATTCTTTATGACTCATCACCAAAGTTGTGACCTGGGCAGTGCGCTCAATAATCAAGGAATTTTCCTAAGACCAAAGTCTGGGGTGTGACATTCTCCCGTTAGCAAAATTTAACACATAACACAACTATAATTTCCTTTAACAAAGACAGAAAACAAAGATTTTAAGAAATACATATACCTTAAGCACAATTATCCAATACGGGAAATAAGAAAGGATACTTAGACTTGATGTCCTCTTTAGCTTCCCAAGTACCTTTTTCGACCTTATGGTTCCTCCATAGAACCTTTATCAAATCCAAATCCTTAGTCCTCAAACAACGAAATTACCTATCCAAAATCTCAACCAACACTTCCTCATAATATAAGGAATCTGAAACACTAATACTCTCCAAGAGAACAACTAAGGAAGGATCACCCATGCACTTCTTCAATATCGAAACATGAAACACCGGATAGATAGAACCCAAAACCAAAGGTAACTCTAACTCATAAGCCATATTTCCCACTCTCCTCAAAATCAAGTATGGGCCAGTATAGCAATTATTGAGCTTCCCCCTTTTTCAAGACCTCATCTTACCTTTCAAGGTAGACACCTTCAAGAATACCTAATCACCAACATTAAATTCCAACTACCTTTGCTTTATATCCACATAGGATTTTTAGCTACTTTAGGTAGTCTTAAGCCTATCCCAAATCACCTTCATCTTATCCATAGCTTGGTAAACTAAATTAGGGACAAACAATCGTGTCTCACTAACTTCTAATCACCGAATTGGAAACCTACACCTCTTACCATACAAAGCCTCGAACGGGGTCATCTGGATACACGAGTGATAGCTGTTATTATACGCAAACTCTATGAGATGCAAATGATCAACCCAACTACCACCAAAGTCAACCACATAGGCCCTTAACATATCTTTCAAAGTCTAAATATCCCTCCCTGCTTGTCCATCTATCTGAGGGTCAAAAGTGGTGCTACGGTTCACCTTAGTCCCTAGCCCTCTCAGAAAAGAATTCCACAAATGAGATGAGAATTGTATACCTCAATCAAATATAATAGAAATAGGTGCACCATGAAACTTGATGATCTCCTGAATGAAAACCATAGCATAATCCTCTGCAGAATGATTTGTCTTTACTGGCAAGAAATGAGCAGACTTGGTCATCCATTAACGATGACCCAAATCAAATCAAACTGATGGCGAGACCGAGGAAGACTGGTAATAAAATCTATATTAATCATTTCCTATTTCCACAGGGCCAAGTTAATCATTTGGGACAACCTACTAGGCCTCAAGTGCTCCATCTTCATTTGCTGGAAAACCATACTTTTGGCTACAAAATTAGCCATATCCCTCTTCATGTTATTCTGCTAATTAATTTCTTTTAAATCATGGTACATCTTCATTGAACTTGGATGAACCATGTACCTCGACTCATGAGCTTCAGTTAAGATCCTCTCTCATAGCCCATCAACATCAATAACACATAATCTACTGTGGTACCTCAAGATACCATCACCACCAATCTCAAAAGCCATCACCTTCTGGTAACCCACATCATCCTTGATTTGCATCAAAATAGGATTCGAAACTTACTTCTCCTTAACCTCATCACCCAGAGATTTCACCACTTTTTGAAGGATCACATCCTCAAAATCTAAAAGACAAACTCCAAGATTAGCCAAATGGAGGATATCCTTCACCAACCCTCGCTTTTCCTCTTCCACATATGACAAGCTACCCATAGACAACCTACTAAGAGCATCAACAACTATGTTAGCTGTACCTAGATGATAATGGACACTTATGTAATAGTCCTTGAGTAATTTAACCCATCTTCTATGCTTAAGATTCAACGCCTTCTGGGAGAAAACATACAACAAGCTCTTACGATCTTAATGTATATCCATATGAACTCCATACAAGTAATATTGCCGAATGTTAAAAGCAAAACTACAAACAATAATTCCAAATCTGAGTCAAATAGTTCTTCTCATGTACCTTAAGTTGCCTAGAAGTATACACCACAACCCTGCCATACTGTATCAACATAAAACCTAGTCCTACACAGGATGCAACACAATCAACAATAAAACTTTCAATACCCTCGGGTAGGGTTAAAATCCAAGAAGAAGTCAACTTATACTTTAACATCTCAAAGCTACCCTAATAAGCATTGAACTATAGAAACTTCACCTTTTTTTGAGTCAACTTAGTCAATAGAGAAGCAATCAAAGAAAAACTCTCTATAAACCTCCTATAATACCCAACTAAACCCATGAAGCTCCAAATATTGGTTAGAGTCATGAGTCTATGTCACTTCTTAACCACCACAACTTTATATGGACCCACATGATCCCTTCATTAGAAATAATATGACCAATGAAGGTCACGCCATTCAACAAGAACTCACACTTCAAAAACTTAGAATATAAATAATGATCCTTAAGAGTCTGCAACACTATACATAGGTGATCGTTATTGGAGCATTAGTCAACCTAAATGACATGAGTAAGAACTTATAGTGACCATACCAGGTATGAAAATTAGTCTTAGGGATATCCACCTCCTTCATCTTTAACTAATGATACCCCAATCAAAGATTCTCAGAAAAGTACTTAGTACCCTAAAGCTAGTCAACCCAGTCATCAACCCTAGGAAGAGGATACTTATTCTTCACCGTCACCTTATTTCACTACCGATAGTCTATAAATCTTCAAAGGGCACCATTTTTCTTATGGAAGTAAAGCACAGGATCACCCCATGGAGAGATACTAGGATGGATAAAACCCTTATCAAGAAGATCTTTTAACTGCTCCTTAACTTCTTTCAACTCAGATAGAGCCATTTTTTAGGGAGGGATAGATATAGAATGGGTATTCAAAAGAAGGTCAATCCTAAAGTTTATTTCCTTATCGAAAGGAATACCAGGAAGATCATCAAGAAATACTTTAGGAAATTCATTGAATATAGGGACAAATTACAAAGAAGAGCCCTCAGAATTTGAATCCTTTACCTAAACTAGATGATATAGACACCCCTTGGAAATTAATTTTTAGGTTGTAAGATACGAAATAAACCTTTCTTTAGGTACTAGGGAACTATCTTACCACTCAATTACTGGTTTATTTAAGAATTGGAAATTGACCCTTTGGGGTCCTAAAATCAAGAGATACATAGCATGAATGGAGCCAATCCATCCACAAAATAATATCAATGTCTAATATATCTATCTCTATCTAATCCACTAATGTCTCCCTACCATAGATCAACACCTCAAAACCCCTATAGACTTTTCTAGGAACAATATATCACCTACAAGGGTAGAAATAGAAAAAGGGTCAAAAATACACTTAGGACTAAAACCAAAATGAATAGCCATATAAACAGTCATATAAGAAAGAGTAGACCTCAAATAAAGTAAGAAATACACATCATAAGAGAAAAATTATAACGTACCATTGACAACATTAGGAGATACCTTAGATTCCTTATTGGTTGCAAGTGCATAAAGGTGGTTCTGACTAGTGCCAGAACTAGAGGTAGCACACTTTAGTGCAAGATCTAAAGAAGTAGCAATCGGGACCTTATTTGCTCCAATAAAAACCCTAGATAAAGGACACTCCTGTTGCATATGACAAAGCTGACCATACATAAAACACTGATTCCTCCCCTTATAACATACTCTATAATGTACCCGCCCATAAAATCTTCAAGAAGGATATGATGGAGGGGACTGAGCTTCATTGTCCTGAGATTTGGCACCTTGTACCTTGAACCCACTGTCAATCTTAAAACGACGATCACCAGATGACATTGGATATGGAGCATTAGCCATAAAATAAGGACTAGAATTTCCCTACATCTTCTTAGACCACTGCCTGCCATCTCCACCACTATTTTTTTGGCCTCCATCCTGATCTGAATACCTAAATTTCTTACTTTACCTCTCCTCTATTTCAGCTTGTTTCTTTTTCTCATCCTCCATTGCATATACACCCCATCCTAGAGATATGCATATGATTATTTAGCATTGCAGCCTAGCACTCTACACCAGGTCTCGAGACAAGTTCAAAGAAAACTTTCTCATCCTAGCCCTTATGCTAGACACTAGCTTAGGCACATAACGAGACTACTGATAAGATTTTAGGGTGTACTCCTTCATACTCATCTTGCCCTATTTCAAATTTATAAACTCCTTGGCCCTTACCTCCCCCAACTCCTGAGGAAGAAGAAATCAAGAAAAGCACCAGAGAATTCATCCCATATAGCTAGCTCAACATTATCTCCTCTAAGTTGGTCCCACTCCTCATACCACTGATATTATAATATTTCAGCTGATATGTAGAGAACTCCACACCTTCAATGTCAGAGGCATGCATCACCCTAAATATTTTCTCTATCTCATCAACAAACCCTTGAGGATTCCTCAAACTTAGAGCCAATAAAGATTGGGGGATTCATCCCTAAGAACTTACCAACCCTAGTGACCTCAAAAAATGGAGCAATGGATCTAACACGACCAGGATGACGAGACTGAAAATTCACCAACTAAGTTAGTAGATGAAATGACCGACAAAACTTGATATTGGAAATGTATCCTTAGGGCAGTGGGGCATGATCATCATTATCACAACAAGATCGAGGAGGACTGGTAGGGATCGGTGGAACTCTATGGGGAGCATTACAATCAGGAGCTAGGACCATAGACCAGGTTTATACTCTATAAGTGGAACAAGTTCCATCCATATTGTCCTCAGGTGAGATAGATCAGTTTTCACAAGCATTAGATCTTTGAGGAGGCATGATCTAAAATGCAAAAAAATTAAATTAGAGGAGTTTTCAATACCTTAGACTTTAAAGCCCAAAAATAGATCACAAGAAAGAGAAATATTCCTAAATGCCTTGTAGTATGTCCCTTATAGGTGTAGTGCAATAAACATCTGTAAAAGAGACTCAACTTGACACGGCTTTGAGAACACATAATCAACCATGAATCTAGGCTCTAATACCATCTTGTCATGACCCAAACCTGGGCTTGGCCATGATAGGTATCTCAAGTCCACTGTGGATCGGTTACCACCCACATTGCTTAACCAATTAAAATATGATATAGCTAACAGCGGAGGAATTCTGAACATATAACAAGATAAAATAAGCAGCAATAAGGATGTTCTAAGAATCCATAATACCAACTCCCAATTCACAATAATTCATAAGTCCTTTAAATAAAAAAAATAAATCTATGTAGGAAATGAACCCGAATATAGCCAAAAAAAATCTGAATGAAATAGTCTATGACATAATGAAACCAAATCATGAAATAAGGATCCCATGAAAAAAAGAAGCTCACCACTTTAATTTGACTGACGATTAATTTGAAAATCCTATCACTGTATAGGAAAAATAAAAGTGTCTCCGCTCCCTGCATCGCATGGGATACAACATCTGAAGATGGTTAGCGGATTGAGCTTTAGTATGTAACTCAGGGACAAGGGAATAAAATAGTTTCATGATAGACTGTTCAAAATCATTCAATACTAATGCACAGAGTCATATGCATATACATATATGTAACATATATCGAGATAGAGAATAAGGATTATCATGAACTTTAAAATATTAGCATAGGTTTTGTAGCTTGACCGTCATAATAGTACCCAGGGCTATATGGGCCCTCGCTCTCACCCCCTGGTCGGGCTCGGTGCGTGTAGCCGTATGGACTGGAGAATAATCATAACATATATGAACAAGGGACTCAAACCTATCAGTCACATATAAAGGGTGACTTGATCACCCAATCATTTAAACCCCAATACCGGCAAACTTGGTTTCCAATATAAGTTCTCTCGAGACCTCTACTCTCACCGCAAACTACACAACGCTCTTTAATCCCAATTAATTTGGCACAAAACCCATTCATTTAGTCAACGAGTCATTCATTTAGGTAATATTAAGTGGTATCGTCAAATTGACTATAGCTTACAAGAAAATATCATCATGCCAAATCAAATAGCTAATGGGACTCTAACCCACTAACTAATAAGACTCCGACCCATTTAGCCAACTAGAATTGAAGCCATTAACCAATTAGATGTCAAAATATTTAGCCAATTAGGACTCCAACTCATTTAAAAATTAGTCCATGTCTATAAAGGTCTTTCAAACCATTCATGTTTAATTATCCCTTTAATTTAATTTCCATAATTCAAGAGTAGTTCAACGTGCATATAGGCATATTCAAAACCAATTTCACAAGGTTGGGTTGGGGTCATACCAATTATAATATTCAAAACCATTAATTTGGTGAATCCACGACCCCCATTCTAATTAACCACACCCGTGCGCCCTAAATAGTTCAAAACCATCAATTCAAACCATGAATCATTCATTAAAGCCAAGGGGAATACATTTAAATGTTCATTATCCAAAACGTCAACCGATCATTCAAAACCAATATCAAAATCATGTGAATACCAAATCAATTTATTTTATAATTTAAAACATAATCTTAGGGATAGATACATATGCCTGAATCACCTAGAAATTTAGAGAAGAAACCACCCTTGAGCTCTTAAATACCAAACTCTTAAAACCCTAGCTTTGTCTTTGAATGAGGAATTTAAGAGAATAGAAGAGAGAAATTGTTTGAGTAATGAGGTACTATAGAGGTCCCTTAGGATATTTATGTCATGGGTCCCTATTAGGGAAAGAGGTAAATGTCAAAAGTGCCCCTACTAAAATTATCGAGAACTAATGTCAGTCATTAGGGTAATCTTACGACTCATATGGCCACCTTATAACTTTCCACTATAACGAGTGGTCTAGTTAGTGACTTAGGGCATCCTCACTGGTCAGGTCATGAGTCACACCCTACGACTTATGAACAGACTATATGACTCGTCTGGTCATAATTGTGACCACCACAAATATTTTGGATACCTACACTGGCCACCCTATGATTTATGCTCTACTACTCATAGTGAGTCTATAGGATTCATTTGGTGCAAGTCTTGATGTTAATAGAAAATTAAGGAAATCCTAGATAACCCACTGGTCAGGCTATAATCGGCACACTATAACTTTTGAGGAGTCTTCACGACTCATCACCAAAGTTGTGACCTGAGTAGTGAGCTCAATAATTAAGTAATTTTCTAAAGACCAAAGTTCAGAGTGTGATATAAACTTACATTGGAGGTCCACTACTCAAGCAATTTATTTTCTTTCACCCCTATTTCTCCCTTTTTGTTCTTTTATAGAACATTCAGTTTGGGTGTGGTTTTTTTTATTTTTTTCTTTTCTTTTTCAAAATTTTCTTTTTTTTCTTTTTGTTTCGCTTTTTCTACCACACCTAGAGCTATTTTTTTGTCTAATTCACCCTTATTCATACCCACTGTACATTACACACCCTATGATAGTCACCCTCACCTTAGGCAATTTGCCTGTGTTGAGGTTCACAATGTCCAAGGAGGACCAGGGCAAAAATAGGTTTAGTATGATATAAATGGGAAGGTGAAAGATAAAATAATCAAAATAGGTTATAAGGCTCAAAATAGTGATTAAGAGATACTTATTCATATTTGGATGGTTGTTTAGGCTAACAGTGGACTTATTTCAAGAATAACCTATGATCCTTTTCTAACTGACTATCCTACAACCTAGGCAAGACTAACCGGGCAAGTTCTGGATTAAAAACACAAAGGGAACAGAGTAGTATCTTGCATATACATAGCATAGGGTTACATCACAAGCTACTACATATCTAGTTTATGCATAAGTTAGCTAATGATTATTATGTTCCTAAGTCTAATGCCATAACGGGATTCACAATGGTCACATGTATATACACATCACCCAATTCAAAAATAAACTTTTTGGAGGGGTATTAGTTTTCTCAAAAAACAAAACAAAGAACATTAACTGCCCTATATAGTCATTTTCACCCAGTTAAACAAAAACAACACAATATGAAATAAAATACAATTCTCTTAAACATGCCGATTCTACTAGGAACAAGACTCCAGGAAAAGAGGAACGACAAAAAAAACCCAAGAGGACATCTATACCCAAAAATAGCCCCACCCTCAAATTATAAACATGCATTGTCCCCAAAGCATTAACCCACTATAAAACAAGAGAGTTAGGAACATACTTGTTGTTCCATAGGTGTGAAGATCTAAAATTAGTCATATGAACATAAATAAATATACAAATAACAATATACCTTAGGTTGCCTCCCAAGCAATGCCTGATTTTACGTTGCGACATAAAGTGGCCATGTTGGTTACTCAGACTTTATCAACAAGCCCATGGTTATCCTAACTACTTAGAATTTATCAAGGTAGCCCTAGAGTTGGTGTCCTGTTTTTTCTTTCCACTTCAAAAATATGAATTTCACCCCTTGTTGTTTCTCTAATCTTCTACTATGCTCTAGGGTAAGTGGTATAAAAATAAAGGAACCAAGAAATAGATGTGGTAGGTTGCGAATATTGTCCCTTAAGTGAGGAATGTGATTCTTTGCTTATGGCACAACAAATTCAAGAATATAGATATATTCTTCCTCCTTCTTGCACTCTTCTATAGGCCCGGATGGTTTTATTAATATATCACTATCCAAACATAATGAGAAAAAATTCTTAGAATGAGGTTCAATACATCCTAACTCATGAATTGAATTTTTATTCACATCATCACATAACTCTAGTGTGCTCTTCTGAAAGTTCACAACATCCACAAAAGTCTGGTCAAGTGTTGACTCCTCTAATTTAGTTCCTCACTTTGGTATATAAGAAGTTTTTCAGTGTCACACAATTCATAACTAAATTTTTGGGTGTTACATGAATCAACCTTTGCATTTAATTCTTCTTTTAAGTTGTAAATCTCCAAGCCAAACCTATCAACCTTTTTGATGAACTCCTATTTTATTTTTACAGGAGTGTCAATGTATCTAGCATGCTCTTATTATGATCCAACAATATATTTATCATACTCCGACAGTAGTGCACAATATCAAATGGGTAAGGATCAATAAATAATGTATCATCATCACTCCAACCTTCCTCTTATAAATATGTCGTATCCAGAAGAGTAGACAAATATAAGAAAATAAAATCCAAAAACTTCAACAATTTTTAATCAATAACTCTAAAACCGTATTCCCTGGCCACGGCGCCAAAATTTTGATATTGCCCAAAAGTATACCCCCAAAGAAGTATAAAGCAGTTGATGCAAAATATTGTAGCCCAACTCACGTTAGGGCCGATCCCATAGGAAATAGGCCTAATATATCTCTTAAACTTGCTGAAATCACTGGGCTATAATGAAAAAGTAAATGGAGGGATTAGTTGGAATAGTAAAATAGACAAGAATTGGATGTTCTTGGGTGTAATCTATCTAAGACAAACACTAGGCTTTGGTTCTCCTGGATTCTAACTTTGTAGATTTATCATGCACTGTCTCATAATTTCAATACCTTGCATAGAGAATCTGACAAGTTATGTACCACCAACTATCTTATGGACTCATTCACAGATCTCACTTTTTACCTTATGAGTCTCAGAGTGTCTCGTTACTAACCCTTGCTCCAGATCTTGTTTAACTATTACCTTCTGGATCTTAAGTTAATGAGATAAGAACTTGAGAATTATTAAATGGAAGAGGGCCTCAAATTATTATTGTGATGTCATCTCCTAATCTCTACCTTTCTTTTGAAGAAATTAGTAAATATAGGTGGGTTCGTAATGTTGGTCACAACTACGAAATCGACTGAACTGAAGACATTCATAATATTTGTAAAAATATTTGTCTAGCATGACTTGGTACTTTTTATATTTCATTAATCTGCCAGGGTTCCCACAACCCTAGATAAGACACTTAGCCGCTCATAGTTACGAGACAATCCATGGACTTCATAGACAAAATTATTGAATTAATCTCACAATAATGAAAGAATAAAACCCAAAGTCTCTAATCGAATAACAAACTAAAAACAAATCAAGAAAAATAGGATCTTAAGATTGCTAGGCAATCTTGAAATCAAAAGATATTTACAAAAGTATATAGTGTGTAAACATAGCCCCAAAGGGCATAAACTATCCTCCCTAGCTAAAGAACGTAAAAAGAGTATTTATAGATTAAATGGAAACTCTAAAAATCAAATCCTAAATAAAAAAGGAAAACATAATAATAACTAAAAACATCATAGGGGCATGTTTAGGTTACATGAAAACCCTAGGAAATAAATCCAAAATAATTCAGGAAAAGTCAGTCGCGACCTTTTACGTAGGTCACCTACGGGTTGTAGGTCGTACCTCCGCCCAGTAGGTGCCAGGCTATAGGTGGTGCCTCAATTTTGGCTCTTTGAATTCAATTTATGATACATATGAACCTACCTATGCCTAGAAGGTGGTACCTACAAGCCACAAGTGCCAAGGTAAGTGTTTATTTTTTAGCTTTTCATTCCGTTTTCTTCTGGTTAGCTTCCAACACCTAGTTTTATGCAAATCACTCTAAAAACACATCAACTACAACAAAATATCCTTAAGTACATACATATTCTCCATGTTTAAGCATCGTAAGTTCCATAAAATCATAGTACATTAACTATAGACCATTTTTTTATTGCACATATTAGGTGTATGTGTATTTGGAACCATTTTCCATATGCAAATTCCACAAAAAGTCCCTCCGTTTTATTTTAGTTAATCTTTGTTGACTTGACACTCACCTTAATAAAATATTTATTAGGGGCTTATTTTACTAAACTAATCTTATTAAATATATTTTGAAAATATAAATTTGAGGATTATAAACTTTATGTATCATTTAGTGATTGGGTAGGATTGGAATATGATAAAGATCTCTTGATTACATAAATAAAATAATTAAATCAAAATAAATATTTTTAGTAAGAGGGATGACTAAAATGAAACAGATGGAGTAAGTAAATTAAGACATAGTTTGGCAGTAAGAAATTTTTATTTCTATTTATTCAGAAAAAAATTCACTCTATTTATAAATCAGTGTTTGACTATAAAAATTTCAAATGTAACTTGAAATTGTATTTGAAATTCAGAAAACACTCAACACTTATTTTTACTTTCACTATATTTCTTTTTTGAATTTATCCTAAATTTCTTATTTTCTTAATAAATCGATCATATTTAGATTATATTTCATGTTTTTTTAGGAATAGTACATTCAAACTATCAAATATTATTTGCAAAGATTCTAACCAAACACAACTTTATCTTCAATTTCAACGTCAAAATATTTAAGAGTGAAAAAATATTTATAATAGTATATGATAGCTCATCTATAAATCAAATCTATGACATTCTGGGATTATATATTTTGAGATATTACTCTTTTAGAGAAATTTGATTATATATTTGAGGTAAATTAATTAAGTTGGGTGATTATGCTAGATCTTAGAAATTGAGGGGTATAAACCATATTTAAAAGAATATATCCAAATTCTAAATATGTTTTACAAAATGTATGATCAAACACAACCCCAACTTTAACTTTGAAAATTTTAGATAAAGTTAATTTTTTATGGTTTTCATGGCCCAATGCCTACTTAATTACTTATTTTATGTTATATAATATGGATGTCATGTGACATATTTATTTGTGAAATGTCTTTAATTAGAGATAATAGTTTTTAGTCAAATTGAATTTGAACACCAAGAGTTACTTATTCAAGTTGAATTTAAAGAGCAAATTTACTTGTTCAATTTAGATTTAAATACCTAAGATAGTTGGAAAAATTATCAACTTGATGTCAAGCTTAGAAACCTTACGGAGTAAGTTTGTTGGTCTATAAATAGTCATCCTTTTGTACATTTTTATAGATATATCTAAGTAGTAAATAAAAGTACAACTAAAATTCTTTGAAGTTGCATCATTTCTTTAAGTTTGATATCCATATTTTTTCTTTATTTTATAACACATTATCAGTATGAGACTTTACCATCTCAAAATTTGAAGGCTAAGAAAAGAAAATTAGATAAAAAAGTGGAGAATGCAAGACCGCAAGAACTATGAGATCATCACGATTTGGATTTTACCTTTCTACTCTTTATGATAAGATAAGTATATTATTAACTCATGTTCTTTAATTAAGTTTGAAAAGAATATTGATAATCACAAAGTGGTGATATTGTTATAGGCTCAAGTTTGAGTTTATTATACTTTGGCTTAGTATATTATTAGCCTATGATGTAATAATGGATTTAAGTCTCAAGCCATAAAGAGGGTAAGACATTGGGTTAGACTCCTAATACAATATAATGATAAGATGTTGGGTTTAAGTCCCATTAATTTTTAGCCTAAGATTCATTTATATGAATAAGACATTAAGTTTTGAATCTCAATGCACCATATTGATGATATAATTATGACTAAGCTAGAATTTTGGTGAAAGTTATGAAATATTTCTCACTCAATATGCTTCATTCCTTGACGTGAATATGGTGGCAGTGCATGATATGTTTGAAAGAAGGCATGTGATTGAATTTATAATATGAATATGGGATTAGCAAAGGACAAAATAGTTTGATACATTATATGTATGCCTTAATTTGCTCATGAAGGAGCAATATCTTGGAAGAGATTCTAATCTATCATAATTGGATAGGCTTAAGGCATGATTATATTTCATTCTCATGGAATGAGAATTTTGATCATTAAAACTATAGATTCATTCAGTGGGGTAAATATGATAGAAGTAACATATAACACCCCATGTCTGAAAGCAACTGTACAACTTATGGCTTATCCCATTAAGTCGTATATATACCTTATGAGTCATATTTTATAAGTCATAAATAGGGCAGTGTGGAGTAGTTAAAGTCTGTTGTAGATAAGATTTGACCCTAAAAATCATCATTATAAGTTATGAGTCATATGAAGTAAACTCGTAACTTCAGCAGTATAGGTTCCCTAAGTTTCTATCCAAGTTACGAGGAGTTGTTTCAAGTTGTATGGACATTTAATGAGTCATAAGCTACCACTCATATGTTGACCAGTGCATGTTATCTTTGCCACTGCCAAGTTTATGAGTTACTAGTCCAACTTGTATTGTCATCTAATAAGTTATAATATTGACTCGTGATAACTGGCGGTCAATTTCTGTAAGTTCAATTAGGGGCATTTTGTTTTTCCCCCTCTTATAACTCCCAACCCACGACCTATAATCCAAAAATAAACATTATTTTACTCAATATTTTAGTCAATTAACAACATTTTTCTCCACCCATCTTCAAGAACAACAAGGTTAGGGTTTCTCTTACCAAGTTATCTCTCTAGTCTCAAAGCTTAAGTCCTCTTCACAAGTCAAATAATTCTAGGTATGTGGGGTTTCGAACAAGGTTAATATTCTATCCTTGGGCCCAAAAATGATGATTTTTAAGTTGAATTTACATGTTTTATAGTAGGATTCATTCCCTAAATTCTCATATATTGAAGTATAATCTTGATTTATGATTTTAAGGCTAAAGATACATAATGTTAAATTTATTCATGTTTTGAACTTTAAGATTGATATTATGATTTGAATTTCATTACTTTGATTTGGATTTTGATGAAAGATTTCTATTTGGGTATTGAGTCTAATAATTTATTATGAGTGCTATGAAGAGAAGTAAGAGTTTTAAGATTTAAGAAGAAGTAATAAGTTTTCAAGAAAGTCTAAGCTTTTTAAGTTCCATTTATATAGAATATAGAAGGATTCAAGAAAGTGTAATCCTTTGATCTAAAGATAAGACATGAAGTCCAAAAGTGTTCATTTTGTTTATGATTTAAAGTAAACAGAAGCATAATTGATTTTCATTATACAAACCCTTATGCTATTTTAAGGTAGATTTCCTTAAGTATGAGCAGATATATATATATATATATATATATATTCATGCAGTAGTATTTAACACCAAGAAGGCAATATGGATGAGCGTATGAAAAATTCCTAGGAACTACAAGCCACCGTAGGTTAAGGTTTTTCCCTAATATAGATAAATTTTAGTGATAATTTAATTTAAAGTTCTATTTCAATGGAAAGGGCAGGACAACTTTTCCTAACGTGGGTAAGACGATAGACTCCATGGTTGCTCACATAGTTTATGTCGGTTAGAAGAACATTCCATAAGAAAGATTAAAAGTAAAGATCTTATAAACCAAGTGTTATGGCTTATTAATCTTATTCATATGCTTCATTATCCATGCTTTATGATTTTGCAGTCTTTAGTTTTACTCAAGTCCAAGGTGAGCCACTTACGCTTAGCATGCATTATTTGAAAGTACATACATATATATTTAGTTCTTGTTTTACTTATGCATCCACCCCCACATCCTCAGTACATTCAAGAAGTACTAACCCACATATATGTCTATGTGCTACATTATCTCATAATGTAGGTTTTGATGCTCGCTTCCAATAATTCGATTGACTAGGGCATCATCACCTGAATCCCGATATTTGGTGAGTCCTCATAGTCCGAGGACCAAGCTTATCAAACTCCTGATCATTGACGAAATTATCTTAGTTACTAGATTTCCGTTTATGTTTGGGTCAGCTAGTGTCTATCCCAGTGGCTCTCTAGTTAGCAATAGAGACTTGTAAGATTACGTATATTTCAGTTTAAAAAGTTTGTTTAAGATTTCTCATTTACTAGTTGACCATGAGATATTAAGTTGTTTTCTTTCAGTCTTTATACATATGTTAGCTCACCTTCATGCGAGTTTTAATCGGAATAGATATCGTGGGTTTGCTTAGGGCTATTGGTAGTCTTAAGCATCGTGTGACATCTAGGGGGTACTTCCAGGGTGTTACATAAAACCTCCAGAAGAGATAGAATAACTGAGAAAAAATAGTATAAAATATACTTCAAAATAGTAAACTTGAAAATTTATTCATGTTATAGTAACATATTAATAAGTAAAGCTCATATGTCATGGTAAACTTAGAAGTTAGTAGTACAAAGAGGTTCATAAGTTGTCATGAACAATTTTGCCATCCCGAAGATGTGCTCATTGAATATTACACAACATATATATTTAAAAATTAGAAGATTCTTCGAAGAACATGAGTTCTAGAATGATCCTTCAAAAGGTGAAGGTAATTTTTTCACTAACATGGTATGAAAAGTCACTGGGCATGTGATTGTCGTGCGATCTAATTTGGTATAATGTTATAAATCCTTCATCAAAATAAATAAATATAAAGTGATGGTGCACTTGACCTTTCAAAGTGATGTTGAGGTCCGTCATGTAAATATAATAAAGTTCATAGGGTGAGAAGGAGCTTCTAACGAAATTTATGAAGCATGTACATATGATTATATTTCATTCCTGGAAAAAAATGAGACTTGTGATAAGCATCATTGATGCTTGACTATTCTTGAAATTAATGTTTCAAGATATGATAAAAATTATGAATATGAATATGCTCATGCATGATTGGATAAATATCACATCTTACCTCTATGATAGGTTTGAGAAAAATAAAATAAATTTAATTTTGCCATAAATATTTTGATATGTTTATCATTGATTATCAAATGGTAAAAGAAAAAAACAAGTCTTGCCTATGTAATATTCTAATATTATGACTGTACTTATATGATTTTCTCCTTGAAGGAGATGTTCACCATATGAATGTTGTGTGAAATATGTGGTAGTACACAAAATTAATTCAGAGCTCCAAAAGTGTTTAAGTGTTACTATCCGAAGGAATAAAATTGTTCATAATATTGGGATTGTAGTAAGTCTCAAAAGAAACTTACTATGTTTTAAAAACATTGGGAAAAATAAATTATACTGAGACTATAACTAATGAAAAGTTGTTATATCTTCAAATTACTAAAACTGAAGTGAGTTATAAATATTTATGTAAAAGGTTACCCGTCTTTTTCCTCCTATTTATAATACACAAATATGAGCATGATGAAAGAATCACATGCAATATTATATTAAAAATTTACTAATAAAGATTAGTTAGATTGATGGTTGACCATCCTAGTTCAAATGTGATACAAAAATAATTGAGAATTTATATGGTTATATATTGAAGAAATAGAAAGTTCTTCACGAATTCTTTTGTGCTTTTTGTTCTCAGAATGAATTTATCATTGTACTAGCTAAGGTTGAGATTGTATTTCCTAATATTTTGGAACATATAAAAAGGTGAATATTGGCCTGTTCACCTGCCATGTGGATCGATTATTATTATTATATTATTTAATAGATGCATCTATGAAATGGTCACATGTGCTTTTCTATTAACTTGCAATTTAATTTTTGTAAAGTTAATTGCTCGAATTACTAAATTAGGAGCATAGTTTCAAACTATAAATTATGTTGATAAGGCTGGTTTATTTAGAAAAATTTGTGTCCCTTCAATTCTAGCTAAATTATTGAATATGAGAATAAATCTCCCCAAAATAATTTGATATGAGATGTCTCATTTAAAATATAACAACATTCATATGCATTAAGCCAACAAAGCTCCTGTATCACTATTGGTTCAAGGTCAAGGACCAAATAATTTCCATCTAAAAATTTAAATGTGTAGTATATGATTCAATTGCCCCATTACAATGCACAAATATGAATCCTAAGATAAGGTTGGGGTAAATGTGAGATTTTCTAACATTATTGTGAGAGTTGATTACAGTATAAAATTATGTATGAAATAAATTATCTAGATCCTCATAATATATATATATATATATATATATATATATATATATGTGAACTTGAAGTTCAAGAGATAATTCATTTAAAAAATGTTGCAAACTAATTGTCAGATGTGTTTACTTACTCTATATAATAATTCAACTATAAATGCTCCAATGAAAAGTCCATAAAAGGACAGATTCTATGGAACGTCTGAAGCATGATAGAGTAATTGGTTCCAAAGATAAAATTTCTTAAAGAAGGAAATAAGCAAAATAAGGCAGCTGCTTTTAAAGAGCACAAACATAACACTTTATAAAACCTTGGCAAAGGTTTACGTTCCTTAATAGTAATGAATATGAAGAGATCTTCATAAGTTATATCTTATTGGAACCGATATGAAACTATTGTCGATGATATCTTTGATATAATATAGGGCTCAATATTATAAATAGTATCGAGGATCTTTAATACAAATTTGTCAAAAAAAATATGAACAGATAAATTATTGGTCAAATAAAAATATCTAATTCAAGTAGTTTTTTTCACTTGAAAGTGAATATTTAAACATATAATTTAAAGGAAAAAGGTATAATGCCAGTGGGGTATAAATAATTTACTAAAAAAAGTAAAATTCGTAAGATATAAAGTATGACTTGTGTCATGAGGCATAAAGGTTTCACAAAGTTCATGGAGTTATTGTAAGAGAATTGTTCTCTTGTGGTAGATGAAATGAGATTTGTTTTAGTCTGACAATATTGAAAAACTTGAATATGTATAATGAGCTATTAACATGTCTTGCTAGATGAAAAAGGTTCCATGAAAATCTTTAAAGGATCTAAATATTATAAAGCAACTCCACTTAATATCCCAATGTTTATAAAGATCACTTAACCTAAAACAAATCAATTTTGATCTCATAAAAATGATTAATATCATATTTTAGTGCAGTTGGTGCATTTATGAATTGCGGAGCATCATTTATAAGAGTAAAGTGATTTTTTAATCAAAGCAAGTATAATACATGTCACACTCTTTTTTGTTTAGCCAAGTTTTTGTCCCATAGGATTTTTTTGGCAAGGTTTCTAATGAGGATGCTAACAATGTGTATTACTAGATATGTACGCAAAGTGTTTGACAAATGAAATACTTGTCAATCAATGAACATACATCGAAAAGATATTTATCTGATCCACATGATATTCAATCTCAAATGGGCTAGTTACTTATATATGGAGATACAACTACATCCTGGTGTATGATACCCCATAAAATTTTGATCATTTTATTTTTGACCTTTTAACATGTATAATATTAATTTTTGACTTCAATTGAGTTTAGAGATGTTAATAGGGTGTTTGGGGAAATTTTTGGAATTTTTGAAAGGGGTTAGGGGTCATTTTAGGACCCCAAGGCAGTAAGGGTCTTCGATAAGACTGTGTCACGGAGGTTAACCTTCAAAAATTGGCATGGCATGGACGATAACCTCTATTATAATGGCGTGGCACACCAATGTGTTAATTTCAGCCTGTTTTATTTTTTTCACTTGGGTGATGGATTTTTGGTCTTTTTACCCCTTGTACGACCTTTAAACATAATATAAGCCTCTTTTCTTCAGTTTTCAAAGATCAAAATCAATGATTCTCTCTTAAAAATTAAAATCTAAGAACATTCAAGGTTTTCACGAAGCATTTATCTTTTGGGATCCAAACTTCAAATTGACTTCAATTTCTTATGTGTTTCATGTATTTTTCTCTTTCCTAAACTTTAATTCTACATTATGACATTAATTGAATGGATTTTTATGTAATTTAATTATGGGTTTTGAAATTGGGTTGAGTTGTTTTGATTGTTACTGATTGAATTACTTGTCCCATATTTTAAATTGATAATTCGTGTTTAGATTGATACTTTTGGGACTGAATTGGTACATTTTTTAAAATGGTTGTAATGGGGAACATGGGTTTCCCCCAATTTAATGAATTTTGACTTGAAATTGGTATTAACTTCAATCTACCTTAAAATTTTGTTTTGAATATGGATAAATTGCATGGTTTAACTTGCTTTTGAACTCAATGCATTGCATTAATGGATAAATAAATATAAAAATGAATTTGGATGGCCTTGGTGGCGATCGTTTGTATATAAATGGAACTTGAGAGTCAATGTGGTTATGTGGATTGGTTTGGCATCTTTAATTTAGCTTACAAGTCTATTGGTATGATGATACCAAGTGGTAAATGCCTTAATGAATGACTTTTGGGTTAATGGACTGAGTTATGTGTAAATTATTTTAACTTAGGCTTAAAGGGGGTTGTGTAGCTCACCCTCACATTTGCTGGTGTTGGGGTTTATATGAACATGTTCTTGATACATACCTGATATATATATACATACATACATACATACACACACACACACACACATATATATATATATATGGGATGGTTATTGCCCATGGTGGCTTTAGTATTCCTCTAATTTTTCCTCGATTCGTGAAGCTAACATGTACTGGGGCATTTTTAGCAAGGTGCTAAAACCATATAGACCATGACTATTCTGAGGAAAGATTGAGCTACACAGTCCAGGTTAATGATTTTAAAACTCTTACGATCATGACCCATACCCTATCTCGGCATCTTATATATATGTATATATGAATGTTTGCATGTGGTTTTGACTGATTTTGGACATGGTATTCTTTTATCACTTTTCCTGAGTTACATGTCAGTGATTAGGCCACTTACCATCCTAGGACGCTACATTATTTCATGATGTAGGGTCCGAAGACCAGTCTATTGCTCGTGTGCAACTTTAGGTGGATTAGCATGTCGATTGAGTTGCTGTGAAGTGGTGAACCTCCATCTTTTGAAAGACCTTATTATTTCATTATACTTTCTTTATTAACTCAGTACTTTTGGATTCTTGTTGTTCATAGTCTGGGGAATGTCCCAAATTAGATGTTATTCTTGTTTAGAGGCTTTTGTAGATAGATGTGGGTTAGTTATCATTTGACTCTTAGTCTTCTTTGAGTTATTTATTCATCTTCTTATTACTGTTTAATTGGCTTTCTCATTGTTATTATTATTATTATCATTATGCTCTTGATATTAGGTTAGAGGGTGGTCTCTAATCCATGGTGGGCTTGAGATACCCGTCACGGCTAGACCCGAGGTCGGGTCGTGACATGACATTCGGTGAAATATACAATAGATGTCAATTCTTCAAATCATGATGAGTCAATTGCTATTCATTAAGCAAGCTGATAATGTGTGTGGTTAAGATCTATGATATATCTCATCCAAGAAAAATATGGTTTGGAATTAGATAAAGTGCATACGATTTTATATGAAGATAATGCAACATGCATAGCACAACTTAGGGGAGAATTCATAAAAGGAGATAGAATGAAGTACATTTCTCTAAAACTTTTCTTCACATATGAGCTCTAGAAAAATGGTGATATCCAAATGTGACAGATTCATTCAAGTGACAATATTGTTGATTTATTCATAAGTCTCCACCAACTGCAACTTTCAAGAAGATGGTACACAAGATTGAGATACTAAGATTCAAGTCATTACATTGAAGTTTCCATCAGGGGAGTAAAATATGCATTGTACGCTTTTTTTATTAACAAAGGTTTTATCCCAATCTAGTTTTCCTAGTAAGGTTTTAATGAGGCAACACTAAAGCTATAGTACAAGATATGTGTACCATTTTTTCTTTACTAGGCTTTTTCTTATTAGGTTTTCCTAGTCAGGTTTTAATGAGACAAATTATATATTAATGGACATTCAAGGGGGAATGTTATTGCAACATCCCTAGTCTGTACCCCGAATACTATACGGTGCTTACGACCCCAATGGACCAAAAGCTAACCCATGACTAATATCTGCTGTAAGCACTAAAATATGATACTATAATAAATGCGGAATAATAGGCTAAAATGCCATAAGGTTTAAAACATCTGAAATACTGATAAATTATATTATCTGAAATAATAATATGTAAAACTGAACACTATCTAAAACTAGTCTGAAAAGCCCCTAACTGAAACTTCTAAAAGTGGAGTTGATGGGACAATCTCCCAACTAAATCCATCTACTGAAATACTAAGTCTACTAAAATAATAAAATAAAATAATATCCTTAAATGATAAGGACTCATGCTAATCTACTGCTGCTGTCTAAATCTGAGTCTATGTATGAGCAATCGGGAACCTGAGCATCTGAACCTATGATAGAAGACATCATAGCATAAAGAAAGAGTTTGGGTCTGTACGCAGAATGTACTGGTATTCTAGATGAGGTAAGGCCGAATACAAGGTTTCATATGTATGAATAATAACTGACTGTGTGATATAGAGTAATTGAACATGCGAGCACATGGATAACAGATCCCACTGTAAAAACTGAGTATGCACTAATGTACATATAAATAAATACTATGACTAAGCTTGTCTGAAGCTAAGTCCTGAGTTCTGATACCGAGTAACTGATACTTGAAGTTACTGATACTGATTGATTGTATCTGATAGTCCTGATTCTGTAGAACTAAACTGAGTTCTATTCTGAAGACTGAGACTAAGACTGTGGGAGGTAATCATCTAACTAGTATTCCTCAAATAAAATAACTGAGTTGGGGTCCAATCTGTGACCCCAGTTGGAAGGGTGTCAGTACCGTGCCATGGGTAAAGACACTGAAAAGTTACCCTCATATGATAGGTACTCTAATAAGAATGGTGGAACCCTCATCTACCAGGTTTAAACACCTCATCAACCCTCAACTTGCAGGTTTGATGTCTCAACCTATGTTGGCTACGTAGTTCTGGAATGCAAGGATTGGTTCTAAAGATCACACCCTCTATTGGCAAGTGAACGCCCATTCTTGGGTTCACTTAGTGTTGAATCCTACTCCCAACTGAAAGACACTGAACTGCTTATACTGAACTAGACTGGACTGATATTGAGCTTACTGAGTTTTCCTGAGTTCGATAATTGATTGAGTTCTACTAAGTTCTGTAACAGACTGAGAGTACTACTGATCGCGATCTGACTGAGATTCTATAACTGACACTGGCTCTAGGCACAGCTAAATTATCTGGTATTAAATACCCCCAGGACTCGATAGTATGAAAAATAAAGCATAATATACTCTTGAAAATCATAACAATGTATACTTGTCCATAGTTGACTCATAGAGGCATTTAATAAAACACTTGTAATGCATCTACTTATACATGAATGGGGAATACATGCTATCATGTATAATGACACTATTTCATTCATATAGGCATTTTATCAAACACATTGAGAGCATGCTTAGGTTATACAATAATCAAAACGTATAATTATCATGGCTACATCAATCAACTTGCAAATTGAAGGGTTTATCATGAAGATCATGTAATTCAACACATATAATGATTAATTTCATAAAAGCATGTAATTTAATCATGGACTAAAACCCAACAATAACATGAATTCAATTCAATTCAAGCATGGAAGTTTATAATTTAACAATATTGTATATTGAAAATGGATTTGTGGACTCTCTGAGTGAAAGGAACCCATAGATGAACACCTAACATACCTTAATGTATGAGTTTCTTAAAGTTCTTGGTGAATCCTTTGAGATTGCTCTTGGTTTCTTAAAGCTAGGGGTTTGTAGTTTTTAGAGAGAATGCTTTTAATTTGGAAATAAATTGAGTGAGTAATGACTTAAAACATTTTTAGGGATTAAATCTCGTATCTGGGCATACTAAAATTATGGAAAAAGACTGTTTTAACCCTGGATGAAACATTTAATTTTTATCAACATTTTCCAAAATAGGAACCTGGTGTGACGCTGCACTATCGCGCCGTGTCTCTTGAAATTGCCAACTGGGAAAATGCATGGTGGCGAGACGCGGTGGTATCACGTTGCCACTTTGGTTAGGACTTGAAAGTTGACGCGATGCGGTGGAATCGCGTTGGTACATTGAAAATGGACAATTGTGAATAAGCTGTGGCGCGATGCGCCGGTATCGCGTACTTCACTGAAAACTAACAATTGCCATTTTGACATACTCCGCGACGCGCTACAGACCTGAATGACGGTGTTTAACGATTGAAACTTAAAATATCCATAACTTCTTACCCGGTAATTGGATTTAGGAGAATTTTATATTGTTGGAAAGCTAATTCAATTTCCTATGCAATGATAGGATCTAAATTGAAAAATACTGAGTGTTTCAAAAATTTTACATTGGATAATTCATGAGCTGAGAGTTAAGTTAAGCTTTAGAAATACGAGTTACTATAGTTGTATAATATGGATGTCATGTGACATCTATATTTGTAAAATGCCTTTAATTAGAGATAATAGTTACTAGTTAAATTGAATTTGAACACCAAGAGTTATTTATTTAAGTTGAATTTAAAGATCAAAGTTACTTGTTCAATTTGAATTTGAATACCTAAGATAGTTGGTCAAATTTTCAACTTGATATAAAGCTTAGAAACCTTAGGGAGTAAGTTTGGTGGCCTATAAATAGTCACCCTTTTGTACATTTTTATAGATATATCTTGGTAGTAAATAAAAGTACTACAAAAATTCTCTAAAGTTGCATTATTTCTTTAAGTTTGATAATGATATTTTGTCTTTATTTTATAATATTTTTTTTTATTTTTTATTTTTCTATTATACTAAAAATAGATATCTACTTTTACTTGTTCAATTTAAAAATTAAGAAATAATTTGTCATTTCATACATATTTTACAAGATTTTGTAAACATATTACCCAAAAATATTTACTATATCACAACAAAAGATGGAGTGGCATATCAAATGAGTCCTTTTATATACATGCCCAAGTTTAAATTGGATTAAGAGATAGCACAAGTGATGGATTGGGTATCTTTTCATGATTTACTACCTATATTTTTTGTCAAGAAATCTTTATTCTCTCTAGCATCTGCCAAGGGAAATTCAATCCGCTTTGACATGTATATGATTAACAGAACTCATCCAAGTTGTGCAAAAGTAAAATCTCAAGTGGACTTTGCTACTAAAATTCATGATTGTGTAAAATTCGAATTGCTTAACAGTAAAACCAATGAAACAAGAGTACAAAAAGTTAAGATTCAATATAACATATTGCAAAAGTACTGTCACACTTGTAAACTCCAAGTACATGTAGAAGTAGAGTGCAGGAGTTTGCACCCTGAACTTAAAAAGTTAGAGATTGATGAGAAGCAAGAAGGTGATAAAAAGGAGGAACAATCAAATGTACCTGTACAGAGAAGATTTATAAATGGTAAAGTGGTGTTCGCAAAATTGAATCCTACAAATACAAGTTCAAGATTGATAATGGAGCCACCAATTCAATAAATGAATCTAATGAGACGGCTACTAATGAAAATAAAGGAGTCTCCACAGCAAACTCATTTGATGTATTACAAGATAATGGGTTAGAGGATGGAGATATATAGAAATATATAAATATGGATGCTCAAGACAACGGAAAAAATGATGAGACATATGAAGAAACAAAAATTGTTGCATAAAATCAGCTAGGTAATGAGCAACAATTGCAGCAGAGGAGGAATTAATTCATGCTCAAGCACTGCAAGGCCTTTAGAAAGGGGTACTATCAAGAGAGAAGTAATTGGATGGAAACAATAATAGTGAGAATTTTCGTAAACAAAGATATAATACCCAAAATGATACAACAAGGAGCAGCAATAATGAGACAAAATTAAACCATACACATGAAATAATCCCTGATGTAATTAATCAAAGCAACAAGGTTGCTGAAGGAGAAACATGGATCAACAATAGAAAGGCTCCCAAATAGTGAGTGGCACTACAGATGAGATGCAGCTATTACCTTCACATAACTTAGGCAGTGGAAAAAAATTGATAGTAATAAGTCCAAGTGAAAAAGAAATAAATCAACAACTGTCACAATCTACATTTTATGAACCCCTAAAGATAATCAGTCCTAATAAATTTGCTACTGTTGAGCAATAGTGGGAACTTTTCATCAAAAACCAACACTCTCATGCTAGAAAATTAACAAGAGAAGCAAAAGTAGCTTCTAAAATAGTAGCCACCTACATATAAACTCCACTTGTTAAAACTCTTCATGATCTTATATCACATCAGTTAAGTGTTGAGACAGAAAAAGTTGGGTCACCATAGCAAACAAAGGTGGTAGAGGATACCGAGCAAGCATACAATCATAACAATGAGATGCAAGCATTGCTTTATGTTAGATTATCTCCTCAAATAGGATCCAAGATAAACAAAGGTAGAAATAAGATGGAGACCAAACCTATTAGGGTAAACCCTAAGAGGAGTGTGAAGTCAAACTTTTAATCAAGATGAAAGTTTTGTTTTGGAAGTTAAGGTCTGTAAGGACTCAAAATTCATTTAATGAAATTCAGATGCTTCATAGATATCACAAGTTTCCTATTATCACTTTAATGGAGCCCTTCCAATATGTCAGTCAAATTCACAAGTATAAGAGGAGGTTGGAAATAAAGTATGCAAATTACAATTCAAATAAAAAGATTGGGATTTTTATTTAAGAACATGTACAAGTTGGGTTAATATTAGATTCTGAGCAGTATCTATCTTAGCAGCTGTATTTCATTAATTTGGATAATCTTTAATCACTACTACAGTATATGCTAAATGTGATGCTCAGAAAAATATAGGTCTATTTGTGGAATGATATTTATAATCTTAGTATGAATACGAATTTTCTTGGTGGGTGGGAGGATATTTTAGTGTTATGAGTGATGAAAAAATATTGGTGGGCTTTCTATATATTCTTACGAATATAAAAATTTTACTTTCTGTGTCAAATTCAATGATCTCTTTAACATTAAATTTAAAGGCAACCCTTTCACTTGGTGAAATGAAAGAGCTGACAATGAGTGCATTTTCAAAAGGTTGGATAGACTATTGATCAACCAAGCATTTTTGGGCATGAATGGCCTTGTATAAATGGAACATCTAGCCAAAATTGATTCGCACTATGCTCCACTTTTTCTTACTTGTGGAGATTAGTCGACTACTGTTAGAACACCTTTCAGGTTTCTCAAGTTTTGGGAGGAAAATGATGATTTTAGTATGTATTAGAAGTAGTTAGGTATCTAATAAAGATTCAAACATTTTCATTAGTCTTCAATGAAAAATTAAGAAGACTAAGAAAGTATAATCCATCTAGGGTAAAAAAAAGTTTGGTGACTTGTTCAAGTAGACTGTTATATGAGAAAAAATTGTTAGATTAAAGGCAGATTTATTTGAAGAAAACCCATCAACTACAAATAGAATAATCTTACAGAAGGCATAGGCTGAGTTGAAGCAGTATAGTGACAATCCAAATTGTCATGACATTGAAAGAGGGGATAAAATTTGCACTTAATCTTTCCTTAGCCCATTTTTGAGATATTTAGAACTAGTCTAGTATTGGACTAATTTAGAGTTCTTACTACCTTAGAAAAACTGATACTAATGTATGTATTGGTGGTGGTACTTGATGTGATAATTAGATAGATAATAAGTTTAGGAGTTGTAGCAACTTTCGACACCTAAAATGGAGTTATACACTACAAAAGGTTAGTTCGCAATGTCTGAATTCGTAAGATATGTTGTAAAATAATAATAACTGAAGAGATATCATGAGTTTCTACCTCAAACTATTACAACAGAAAAAGTAATAGTTGCAGTGGCACTACTGTAGCAAAAATTGGTACTGCCACAGTAAACCTCTATTTTAAGATGCAAACTACTAAAGTCATGATTTAATCACTGCAATGGTAACTAACAACTGCAGCAGTAGCACATGGTGTTTCTCAGTTTAAAACCCATAAAACATTTACATTCTCCACTGTTTTAAAAATGCAAGGGAACTTTAGAAAAGGTAATTTTTAGAGAGTTTTTGAGGTTTTTAAAAAATTTTGGAAGTAATTTATTATATTCTAGACTTGAATTTACTTCTTATAACCTTTTAAAAATATTATAAATAAAGTCATGGTTGAAATTGATGTTTAACCCTAATTCATAGAAATTGATGAAAAGGTGGTGGGAATGTGTATAAATACATTAAAGAATGATCCTAGATTGTTAAAAAACACTAACTAGGGTAAAATTATGATTGTTCATGCTAATTCAAGTAGAGTTCATAAGATTTATGAGACAAAAAATGTTAATATGATGAAATATGATGAGTTTCTTGCTAAAATTAGTGAGTCTTGATCTCTATTAGTTATAAAAGGTTGAATTATTGAAATGAGCATGTGTTCTTGTATTCAATAGATCAAGAATAAGTTGAATGAGAATGAGAAGGAAAAATTGTAGCTTAAAGGTGACTTTAAGCAAGGATTTGAGATAGGTTATGGCTTATTTTAGAAATTAGAATCTTTGCTTATATGTGAATTGAGTGTTGTGATGTCTTCTGAGCACTACTTATGATTATAATGAGTGCATTGCTTATTCATTCATATTGATGCCATTGAGTTGATGATGCTGATGTTGATGATGATATTCACCCATGATGTTCATGAGGTTGGTTATGATTATGATATTGATGAGAATGGGAAAAGAAAGAGATGATGTACATATCTTGCATTCATTCACATATTTTGGATGTTCAGATATGATTTTATATTATAGTGGACTTGTTGCAAAATTTGACAAAGTGTACACATACATGGTTATGAGCATGTGCCTCCCCTAAAGTGAAATTACATAATTAATTTACTGTCTTTGTCTGGAAGTTTTGGGAGGATCCCTTTGTGTCTATTCGATTCATTTATTTATATGGAATCAGGTTAAGTCAACCTATGATGCCTAAAAATATATATTAGTATATTAATGCTATCTGTGCTCTTTTTTTTGAGTGTAGAGCATGTTCCAGCATTTGAGATAAGATCTTGCCTTTAGCTAGCAGTTCTAGATTCAGTTTTAAGGGTGATCACCCTAACCGGACAATCTTTAGATCTTCTTATCATTGTTCTCGCCCCTTGTTTCATGACTAAGACATTCCCGATTATTTCATTGTTGGATATTCTTTTAGTTATCTATTTTGGACATTTTTAGATATTTGTGTACGGTGACTTTATGTTCCAAAAGTATATTAAATAAAGGTTTCTATACTTTACAAGTTTTGCATATTGGTGTTCATGATGGTTTGAAATTGTATTTATTAATGATGTGTAGATTTTGGACCATGTTTGATAAGGTTAATATGTTATAACTATAATAGTAACACTTGAATTTGCGAGGATTGATGTTAGAATGATTCTCCTATCATAGGTTAGGGTAGATATCAATCATGATAGATTGGGTCGTGACAAGTATAGTCATTATGAACAAGAATTCTAGAGGCAAAAAGTAGGCATTTAGTAGAATTCAAAAGGTGAGAAGAAAACTAATTTTTTTCTATCTTTGTGAAGGGTAGAAGAAAGAGATTATCTATTAACAGGATCCATACGACAAATGGTCAATGGGTAGAAGGTGATGAACATGTTGCATCTAAAGCAATTGCCTTTTTTAGGACCTGATCACTAAAAGTAGTATTGATGTAGATATTTCTCTATTGCAACATATCCTCTCATCAGTCACCGAGGATGTTAATTTATCTCTTAATTCTATTTCCACTATGAATGAGGCGTAAAAGTTATTTTTGAATTAAAGAGGGATAGTACTAGTGGTCTATAATGACCATTTCAGAGTTGTTAGAGTATTCTTATGAATATTGTTTTTAAAATTGTTATTTCTTTCTTTAAAGTTTCACTTTGTCAAAGTCCATCACTGAAACTAATTTAGTTCTCCTACCAATAAAGGTAATTTAAAATTCAATTCTGATAAGAGGCTAATTAGTTTGAGTAACTTTTTGAATAACGTAATCTCCAGAGTATTGCATCATAGATTGGAAAGCTTGTTATCTAGTCTCATCTTAAAGAATTAGCAGGGATTTGTTAAGGGTAGGACTATACTGAACATATGTTTTTGGTATAAGAGATCATTACTTATATTAGAAAAAGGAGAAAACCAATAAATATGGTGATAAATCTTGATATGGATAAGGCATATTACAGGGTCAATTAGAATTTCTTGATTAAGGTGCTTGAAATAACGGGTTTCGATGTTGGTCTTAGAGACATAATATGGAGATTAGTTGCTAATTATTGGTATCCTATGTTGATTAATGGTCAAACACTTGATTTCTTTCATTGAACAAGAGGAGTAAAGCAAGTAGATCCCTTATCTTCAGCCTTGTTTATTTTATTGAGGTATTATTTAGAACCTTAAATTCCTTATATTACAATTTAGAATTTAAAGATTTTTGCATGCCTAATGTTATATCCAAAAATGCCGCTTAGATGTGCCTGATATCTGCTAACACCACTTGCAAGGAGAAACAATCTTCCATACCCTCACAATTTTTATAAACACTAAAATAAAACATGTTCAACTCCAAATGCATAATATAGTCATTAAAGCAAAGCAATTATCCAATCAAATATCGTATATTAATTTATGAAAATAAACAATCTCTTAAATAATAAATCTCTAGCTCAAATCCCATAGTAAGTCCACAGAGTATCTAAATAGTTACATGAGTTCAACTTTCGGGCATGCAAATCCAATGAGAAAAAAATAAAATTTAAAATAAACTAGAACCGAAACGACAACCTCCACGAATAATGTGACGGATCACCACAGCAATAAGGTCTTCATGAATGATCAGTGAGGCACTAGTCTCATCTTCTGCAATAATATCTGCAGGCATGTAAGTAAGGAGTGAGTTACATATAAATATAACTCAGTAAGATCCCCATTCTGTTACTTTAATAACCTTGAAAGAAGTGTTAGAAAAATACAAGGCACAACCATTATAGAAATGATAAACACAAAAATATTTTACTGATAATATAAAGCACCAAAAAGTACAAGTAAATGTTCCCAGGAGTCGCTATGTATCTCAGCTCAATCCAGTCTCACTACTTGTCATAAATGGCAATGAAGGTCATCAACCTAGCACCCCTATAAGTCCACGTTATCATATATAATGCCCTAAAAGTGAACTACGATAGCATGAACAAGGCCCCTAACATATTATGGCAGCATAAGTATGCCTCTAACATATTACGATAGATATGTAAGCCCCCAGAAACTATATAATGGAAGCAAAGAATGGATACTAAATGCCTCAATGTCACCTTACCTATTACTACTAAATAATTTCCAGTATACTTCACAAAATACATATATCCATGGTTAGTCAGGATCACTGATTCTACCAAACACACGTTTGTCTCAATACATAGACTAGACAGAAAAAATTTAATTTTATAAAACATATTTAAAAAGCAATCACCAAAGCTTAAAGTCTCACTTATCTTACTAATGACAAGCTCCTCAGCCTTGTAACACACAGAACACTCAAACAGCCTCCAATGGCTTCAATCTATATAAAATATTAAAAAATAATATCAGTTATGCTATTTAAGATTAAGTCTCAATATCCTTAACTTTAAACTTAAAGCTAAACCTTAATATCTCACCTTAACCCATAAATAAAGAGTAAAGAAAATATCGTAATCTCACTATTGAACTTTAATAGGTGAAATTTTCCAAAATACTACTCCCAATATTTTGCGTACAAACATATTAAGTTGAAAGCCCAAGTATGCATAAAGTATAATGTGAACAGTGGCCTTAAAGATGGAAAACAGTGACATAAACCCTTTAATTCTCTAAGATGCTTAATAGTTATCGCCAAATGATTGAGATTCCAAATCATCATTGTATCAATGATTACTAATTATTGTTCCCACCAGTTTTAGGACTACTGAAACTGAATAAAGAAATTGTTACTTCTCCTAATTCGATGTAACATACATACTGTAACATTTCAGCCACCGCAATTCACTTTTGAAGTAGTACCTGAAGCTTATTATTACCTAAAACAATGGCTTAAAAGATTCCTGTTTGTTTCCTTTCATCTCCAAAAAATTCTAAATTGATTGTTTCTCTCGTCCAAAATTAGTGAAACCAAAAATAAAGCCCTAATATTTTATTTCTTCCGTTACTAAGTCATGAAAAATTGAATAAGGGGTGGAGGTGGCACACCCTTTTTAAATCTTCTTAATTAATAATTATAATTGGTTAAATTTATCAATTAACCCTTTATTAAAATAAGTTGCTCTATTATGTTTCCCCCACATAAAATAATGTCTGTCTTCGAACGAGTCTAGAATCATACCTGAAGTGACAAATAAGTGAGGACATATAACTCGCATTTCCTCCTCAGACTCCCAAATAACCTCCTCAGTTAAATGATTACGCCACAATACTTTGACTGAAGGTACCTCCTTTGACCTCAATTGTCTCACTTGCCTATCAAGAATGGATATCGGACCTTCCTCATAGGTCAAATTCTTATCATATTCCACATCCTCTAGATGAATTTTATGACTCTTATCACAAACATATCGTCAAAGTATAGACACATGAAATACTAGATAAATTGTAGACAGTTTTGGAGGTAAAAGAAGTTTATACACCACCAACCTAATCCAATAAAAATCTTATAAGGACCAATGTATCTAGGACTTAGGTTAACTTTTCGTTTGAATCTCATATCTCATTTCATGGGAGTAACTTTTAAAAAGACTTTTTCCCACTTTATGAACTCCAAATCACGAACTCACTTACATGAACATGATTTCTATTTAGTTTGTGCTATCTTAAGTATTTCTCGTACTAATGCAACTGAAACACCCTAGGTTTTGACCCTTGAAAATTTTTGGAGCTTTGAGCTTACTGCCCTTGTAACGATTCACCATACGAGTAGTATAGTATGGGTACGAGTTCGTAAGGTGTCCAATGAGTGTTAGTTGGGTTTCTGTTATGGTTATGACTTGGTGGTACAGGGCATATAGTTTGGTGATGGGCCATTGGGTTGACCCTTCTCTTAATCAGAAACATAATGAATTGACTTGGCTCTGAGTACGAGTGGCTCCTTGAGATTCATGAGGATAAGGTACAAGTGGTATAGTTGACTCATATGTTGTCCAGTGTCAATCCCCTTGGATTCTATCTTGAGTCCGACTGAACCATACGAGTTGTATGGTCTGGTCACGACAAGGGGTAAGGGAGTCATATGGTGGACACTGTATGGGTGTCCAACCTTTTGTTCCGGTGATGACTGGATGGTACAATTCGTTTGTTGTGGTGAAGAGATTAGAAGGGTCAACTCGTAACCACCTGAGGAAATTTTATAGTTTTAAGTGGGGATATTCCGGACATTTCCCTCTTTTAACTCCTTACGCTACCATGACATAAAATATCTTTTAGGGCTTTATTAACCCATTATTCTCAATCAAACACTCTAAAAAATCTCTCTCAATCTCTTAGTTCAAGAAAAGGCGAGGGTTTCTTCAATGAAATCAATTAGAGGCTTTTAAGAGGAAATTTCTCCATCATCCTTGGTATCTAAGGCATGTTACTCCTCCCTCATTGTTATTTTACAAAGATCATGTGTTCAATGTTTGGTTTTCATGCTATTGTTATGGTTTTGACATAATGGTTGGGGATTTTAGATGTTCATGGTTGATCAATGTTTCTAATAGTTTCTTGATGTTTATTTCATGCTTTTAATATGATTTTGACATTGTAGAATGCATGATAATGGTGAATGGATTTAGGGGTACTTTGGATTCCCCAAATTCCTTGGTTTTGGTTTTGGAAATTAGGTGTTATTGACATGTTTGTTAAAATGTCAAAGAGAATGATTTTGTCACATAGTTTGACTATACTTGAAATATTTGCATTGAATATAAGATAATGGAACCTAATTTGGTTTGGTTGGCTTAGAATGGATTTGAAAGGCCTTAGTGTACATGGTATTGGTTTAAATAGGAAACATTGGAGTCAAATTGGTTTAATGGCTTTAGTATGGACTAGAAGGATAGATTTACAAGCTCTAATTTTGGTATGACGATACCAATGGATAATGCCTAATAAAATACTCCTTGGTAAATGGTTGGTTATGTGTGAAGGTTTTTAATATGGTCTTAAAGGGGGTTGTGTTAGAAAAGCCGTGGAAGGTAGAGGTCCCGAAGTGACCAAAACTAGAAACTCATGTTTACCGATGTGAGGTTCGGTCTTGGTAATCGTGTGCATTATGTCATACTTAATATTTTTGGACATATTCTAGTCATCTTAGGTTTTTCTCTGGTTCGTATGGCTAATAGGTACCGGGGTCCTTTCAGCAGGAAAAGCTGAACACATATAGCCCGTGGGTGGATTTAGGATGGTAGAGCTACATAGCCCAGGGTAAGTTTTAAATGCATGATAAATTTAGTTTCTTTTTCGGCATGGTATATATATGTATGTATGTGATTGCATATGGTTACTTACTTTGGTTTTGAATGATAGCATTATTTTATCCTTATTCCAGAATATATGCTAGCATTCACTCCACTAGTTGTCTTTGAGCGCTGTATCCATAAGCGATGCAGGAACCGGCCATACTACCACTCCTCCTACTCAGTAAGTTAGATTCAGGAACAACTTTGGGTCACACTGAAGTGGTGATCTTCCATACTCCGGAAGGCTTCATTTCATGCTATGGACTTTTTTTATTATTTCTTTAGTTTGGTTTTTTCTATGGTCGGGGTCATGTCCCAACCAGATGTTATTTATTCTGCATAGAGGATTTGTCAGACTACTGTGGGCATGGGCGGTGTCGGTATTGGTATTGGTATTGGGGTTGACACCAGTTGGATAATTGGTAGAGGTTATTGGATTTTGAAATATAGACTTTATTTAATGTCTTAAAAATATTATTATTTTATCTTGTTATAGGTTTAGAAGTTATCTGACATAGGGTGCAGGGCAGTTATGGTTAGGTATTTGGGGTAGTCTCTGGTCCTAGTTGGACTTGAGATGCCTGACACGATGAGGCCCTGGTTTGAATCATGTCAGATTGGTATCAAAGACCTAGGTTCATGGTCAATTGAGTGTTTGACAAAGTTGTGTCTAGTAGAGTCTTTTTAAGGTTGTGTAGCGGGCCACATTCTTAAGGGAGAGGCTACGAGGCATAAGAATATTTCTCTTTCTTGTGTTGTATTTTCAAGTTGTAGAGTCTAAGGTCCTAAAATCTTTTCTAATTCCCATTTGTTCACTTCTCAGATCATGCTTCCTCACAGATCTAGAGCTCATAAAAACTCCTCTGTCCTACCTAAGGACAATGTTGTTGGGACCCATTCTACTTATAGGTCCAAACCTAGTCTAGGGGTCCAATTCCTAATTGCCCTCCTAGAGTTCCATCGGTTACCTCCAGTCCTTCTTGAACCCTTCAACAAAAATTCAAGAGGGGGTAATTGAAAATTTATGTGATTCGACTATTGACTTCTCATAGTCGACTTTCCTACAAATCAGTATACTTCACAAAATAGATTAGGCTTAAAATAAACACATAAGAAATTAACTGAAATTTAAAGTAAAGAATACGAATATTTATCTTGGTTCGAAACACCAATGTGGTGCCTACTTCAATTCCCCTTGGGTTTCAATGTTTTCGTTAGATAGTTCAGTGCTAGTTCGAGTATAATGATGAGAAACAAGTTTTGAAGAATTATTTTTTGCTTCAGATCTTGTGACACAACTTTAGTTTCTATTACAAAGTTGACTCAATAGTATTCCTTATATAACAATTGTAAGCTAAAGATTACAAAGCTTTGTGAGACAAAGATTGAGACACTTTGAGGTTTCTTCTTGCAGTTAGGTAACTTTTGTCTATCTTTAGTCTTCTTCTTTTATAGTCTTCAGCTTCTACTCCTCATAAGGAAATCCAAGATATTTCTTCTCAATCAAGGATTTGAATTGGTTCCTTGATTAAGGAATTTTACCGTATGGTCTTTCCATATTAGATATGTCTATACACGACATTCACTCATGTCTGTATGAGATATGTCTGTGATTTTTTCTTTCGTTTACTCTTGTAGTGATTGATGCTTTTTCCAATTTGTTCATGATCTTTTCTTCGTTTTGCTTCATTGTGATTAATCCGATTTTCCATAATTCTAGGACTGTGATTTTCCTTCCCGTTGTTCTTATTTTGATTGATTTACTTAGATGCCATAGATCATGATTTGATGTCCTTCCATTCCTAGAGCTGGCTTTTTTGCATGCTTCCATTTACAATTAATTTTCTCTGATCCTTCATATCTTTGTGTGAGACATCCTTCTATCATTATCATTATTCCTATCCTGTAAAGATCCACTTGTTAGTTTGTCATTATTAAAATGTAAACCCCCTTTTTGATAATGACAAATAAGTGTAAACATCAGTTTACTTACCTATCTATCACATTATGCAACTTGCTTCCCCTGACTTGAAGACATTTCTGTTCTTACAAGTTTCTTGAGTATCAGTCGACTTTCATTTATCGGTAGTCGACTTGCTCCCCCTAATTGGTAGGCAGTTCCTAATTTCTTAAAGTTCCTATCTTTCTCCACCTTTTGGCATAATAAAAAAGGATAGCAAAAAGAAATAGTAGACAAGCAGTAGATATATATAATCTATTGACTAGGCAGAGCAAAAAGTGTAGCGTATAGTGTGTTAAAAATCATCTTACAACCTATCAAAACAAGGGACAGGACCCTCTTTTGAATAAAAACAAAGTCAACATTGTACACCACTTCTTGAGAAAGTAGGTCAGAGTATTATGCGTGTTATGACAGAAGGTGTCATATGATCTTTCAATATTTTTGAAGAAAGAGGAATAGGAGTTCTAGATGAAAATATCTAGATCATTATTGGAGGAGTCGACTTTCGTCTTGAGGCAATCCATTAGGGTTAACACCCGAGTAAATAAATTTATACCCTCTTGCTTGAACCCGCCAAGATCTAACCAAACCACGTCTATGTCTGTGCTAGTGCTTTTCCCAAGGTCTAGAAGTTTTAAAGTCCTTCTGCAGTAGCATAATACTTTCCTCGATAGATATGAACTAATCCTTAATATCCTCCAGTTTCTTCAAGACAGTAATCATAGCGTTAGAAATAGATTTTCTTACCTTGGGAAGTTTCGAACTTACCCTGCAGAATCCTTCTTGCACCATCCAATTTCAACCAAGACATAGGCCATACTGGTAAACGTCTTAGACTCATAAATAGTAAAAACCTCCACTGGGGGTACGCAGATAGATCAATAGAGTACTACTGAAGAATTTGAGTAATAAATAGGCCATACGACAAATTGGCAGAGGCATGAACATCGTTTGCCCTTTTAAGCATGTACTCACGAATCCAAGTTGCCCAATTGATTTTGATTTTCTTAACCAGATATTATAGTACAAAAATATCATGATTGGTAATATTATTGAGGGATCCTTTTTGAGGAATCACTTTAGTAGAGGGACCAAAATTGGTTAAAATATAGTTAGGGTCTAACAAAACTCTCTTGGATTCTTCAAAGCTAACCTCAAAATCATCGGTCCAGTTGCCATTCATAAAATTGATATTACTAGAGAACTTCATATCAAAAGCATTTTTGAATAAAAAAGCATTCACAATGGTTCTTGTGCCAAGAACAAGAGTCTCGAGTTCACCACTATCAGGGAAAAGGCGAAAATCTGCATAAAATATGCGAATTGAATCCTCATAAACCAGAAGTCCATAGAGATGAAAGACAAGGGACAAATTTTGAAACTTAAAGAAATGACTGACATTACAGAAGATATCTTTTAATTATAGAGATTGATAATGCAACCACTTACAATGGAGCGACCCTTAAAGACAGAGAATTTGTCTTTGTGAGAGAATGTCCAAAACTTGTATGTGTCCTCTGGAAGCAGAGAGTGAAGAGGTTTCAGATGAGGTTTCTTGGTGAAGGAGGCTAGACTAGAATTAGGATGATGTCTTTTGATGAGAGTTGACTGAGAGCCCATTGAGGATTTATTAGAGGATTCAGAGAGGAGAATAGGGCTATCGAGGAGGGCTTTAGGAAGAGATCTAACATATTCACCATAGAATAAGTTTTGGTCATGGAGAGAAGAAAAGATAAAATTTAAAAAGAGGCAGATAGGGAGAGTAGAGAATGGTTAAGAGGACTTGAGAAGAAGGGGGGATGTATGCGGCTATTTAAAAAGATAGGGGAGGGGAAGTCAAAGAGGTGTTAGGGGAAAAAGGGTGATAGATGGAAATAAAGGGGTGGCAGTCGGAGGAGTGTTGGGAAGGTAAAGAAATGCATAGGTGGAAAAAGTGGCATGAAAATGGTGAGAGTAATGATGAATTCCCTTTTGAAAACCAATTTTTTGGTAAAAAAATACTGACAATAAAATTGGAGCAAGTAAATATATATATATATATTTTTAAAATAAAGCTCATAAATCATTAGTACTAAGAATAACAAGTCTTTTTCTAAGGTAACAAAATCTTTCTTCTAACAGAGGTTTTGTAAAAATACCTTCCAATTGATTTTTGGAGTCAACAAACGTTGACGAAAAATCATCATTTTCTACACGATCACGAATAAAATGATGCTTAATATCAACATGCTTTGGCCAATAATGATGCACAGTATATTTAGATAGACTAATAGTTCTGGCGTTATCGCACATTATGAGAATAGATTCAAAAGAAAAATTAAAATCAAGTAGTTGGTGCATAATCCATAAAATTTGAGTACCACAACTTCCAACAACTATGTATTTGGCTTCAGTTGTTAAAAGTGCAAATGAAGTTTCTTCTTGTTGTGCCATGAAATCAAGTTATCACCAAGAATTTAACAAGTTTCACTAGTACTTTTCTATCACTTTTATCACCTATAAAATTAGCGTCTGAATATCCAATTAAGTCAAAATAAGAAGAGTAAAGGTACCATGGACCAACTTCTTGAGTTCCTATGATGTATTGAATGATCCTTTTGATGGTAGTCAGATGAAACCTTTGGGAGTCGACTGGAACTTGGTACACTTATATACGCTGAACATGGTGGATGGTAGACGGACAGTCAAATAGATTAGTGATCCTATCATTCCCATATACATTTTCTCATCAACATTCTTTCTAGATAAGTTCGAATCAAGCCTTGTAGATGGACTCATTGGAGTTCCATTGGCCTTTTCTTTCTCTATATTGAATTATTTGATGAGTTCCTTCATGTACTTGGCTTGACTGATGAAAGTACCTTTAGGAGTTTGCTTCATTTGTAATCCCAAAAAGAATGTGAGCTCACCTATAAGTCTCATTTCAATTTCTCCTTTCATCAAACTAGCAAAATTCTCACATAAAGAGATACTAGAACTACTGAAAATGATATTATCAATGTAAATTTTCACAATAAGAAGATTTAAATCAAGCTTCTGTATGAATAGACTTGTATTAATTTTACCCCTTTGAAAATTATTATTTAGTATGAAAGTACTCAATCTCTCACACTAAGCCTTTGGAGCTTGGTTGAGACCGTTGAGTTCTTTTGATAATTTTAAAACATGATTTGGATATGATGGATTTTTAAACCCTGGGGTTTTTTTACAAAAAAATGCTCATGAATAAAACCATTTAGGAAGGATCTTTTGACATCTATTTGCTATAGCTTAATATATTTGAAAGCAGCAAAAACTAATAAAAGCTGAATTAATTCTAACCTTACCATGGGGCTAAAGATTTTTTATAATCAATACTATCTTGTTGGGACTATCCTTGAGCTATAAATCTAGCTTTATTACTGATAACCTTACCTTCTTCATTCAATTTGTTTCTATAAACCCATCTATTTTTAATAACCAAGCAGTTTCTTGGTCTTTCAACGAAATTCCAAACTTGATTTTTTTCAAACTGGTCTAATTATTCCTTTATTTATTTGACCTATGATTTGTCATTGAGTGCCTCATCGATTTTCTTTGGTTCCATTTGAGATACAAGGGCAATAGGTGCTTGTTTTCTAAATAATTCTATTGTTTGTACCCTATCTTCTGGATTTTTGATGATGAATTTATTTGGATAGCTAGAATTATCTTTCCACACTCTTGGAACACTCATTTTCATTATTTCTACTATAGAAGTCAACTCTTGAGTGGGTATAGTCGACTTGTCTTGTGATGGCTCAAAGGTTGTGCTATCATTATCTCTAAATTGTAAATTACTTACCTGTTATTCATCAACATTTAAACTCATAGGGGGTGATTAGATTCATCAAATACAATATGCATATATTCTTCAACACATAAATTTATTTTATTGGTAGCTCTATCAGCATGGATAGTGGGACAATACCCAAGGAAAAATACCTTCGTCAGTTCGTGGATTGAATTTTCCCACGTTATTCTGACCATTGTTCTGGATAAAGAATTTGAATCTAAAATAATGGAAATAACTTATATTGGGATTCTTTTTCTCTAGAGTTCATAAGGTATCTTTTTTTGAATAGGTCAGATCAGGCATCTGTTGATGATGCGATATGTTGTGCTTACTACTTTCGCCCAAAAGTGATATGTGAGATTATGTTCTAATAGCATAGTCTTGGAAGTTTCTTGGAGGGACCAATTCTTTGGCTCTACCACACTATTTTGCTGAGGAGACCGAGGTAATGAGAAGTTCTGAGAGTATCCATTTTTAGCACAGTATTCTTTAAATGCCTTATTTTAAAATTCTCCTTCGTGATCGCTATGAACATAAGTGATAAGGTTTCCATCTTTGCTTTGTACCTTTCTACAAAAGATCTCAAAATTTGTGAAACCTCATGTTTATGAGAAAGAAATATTACCCAAGTAAAACCTGAGTAGTCATCAACTATAACGAAAATATATCTCTTTCCACTAATACTTACGGTCTTAGTGGGGCCAAACAGATCCATGTGGATGGTTGAAGAGGTTTGTTAGTAGATACAATGTCTTTGACTTTTAATGATGTCCGGGTGTGTTTACCCAATTGGCAAGCATCATAGATGTGATCCTTTTCAAACTGGAGTTTTGGTAGACCTTTTACCAATTCTAGTCTGGACAACTTCTTAATGATATGCACACTAGCATGCCTAAGCTTTCTATTCCACAACCATATATCATTGGTTTGCATAGTGAGGTAGGTTAAGGTGGCAAAATTAGGACTATTTAAGATATAAACATTATAAATGCATTTATCGATAAGAGAGTGTCTCCTTTGTCATGTTTGATAGAGAAACTTTTAGCTTTGAAGTAGACTCCAAATCTAGCGTCACTCAAATGAATGATGCTAAGCAAGTTGTGTTTTATGCCATCTACCAAATATTCTTTAGTAAACTCACATGAGGAGCTAAGCTTTATTAAGCCAACTTTGATAATATTGCCTCTAGCGTTATCACTAAATCAGATTGATCAGTCATCTATATTATTTAAAGCATAAAAGTTTATTTCTTTCTGGTCATGTGTTTGGAACATCTTCTATCAACGATCCACATTCCCTTCTTATAGCTTTTATGGACATGTTCTTGCAAAATAGAAAAATTAATTTTGTATAGGTACCAAAGTGGTCTTGGATCCTTGTGGGTTAGATCTGCTTCTTTTGGTATTATAAACCCACACACTCTTAGACTTATGCCTGCAGCTATAGGATTTGTGCCCTCTTTGTCCACAGATAAAATAGATAGGTCCTCGAGAGGAGAAAACTATCTTGGTTGATTTAAATAATTCTGATGAAGAAGTTAAATTTTTTTTAAAAGAGTTTGATCTCACAAAAATATGGCTCAGTGATTTCTTAATTCTATTTAATTGTATTTTAACATGATCAAACTCTTCATTAAGTAAGTTAATTTCAATTTAATATGCTTTGATTTCCATTTGATAGTTTCTTTATTCCTCTTTGAGTTTTTTTTTTCAAATCAAGATTTGCAACTTTTCTATTCTTGGGAAAGTTTTTTATATTCATCTATAATTTTTTTAAGCTTATCAGTTATCATATCTAAATTAGATTCAAGAATATTACAATTATGACAATCGTGTGGTCTTACCTCGCTAGAATCACCTATTTCCATAAAGCATATATTGGCGACTTCTATTTCTTATTCGATTTTATCTTCATCACTTTAGGTTCCAAAATTTTGATTTTTTCCAGATGATCTTCTTCTTAATTTTAGACAATTTTATTTGAAGTGGTTACTAGCTAGGCCTTCCACAATGATAACAACAATCATCATTTCTAGTGGAGTCATTAGTCTTGGCTCCTTGGGATCTGTGTTGACTCTATTACATGATCTTTCTTACTCTATAATTTATGAGTCATTCCTTTGCTATTGGTATCTTCTAGAATGCCCTCTTCTTTAGTTGTTATAGCGTTAAAAGCTACTGGTTTTTTCTTTTTCTCTTTATGGTACCTGTTGATATAATTTTGTTCATATGAAATGAGGTTACCTCATAGTTCATCATATGTCATATTATGAAGATCTTTGTCCTTTAGAATGGCAACATTGATTTCCCAAATTTTTGGGAAACTTTGGACCAACTTTTAAACCTGCAGGCTATGTGGATATATCATCCCTAGTGATTTTAGTTTGCATACAATCTTGCTGAATTTGTCAAACATTGTTTCAATGTTGTCATTCTCTATCATTTTGAACAACTTGTATTCATTAACAAGGGCAGTAATTTTTGATCTTTTGACCTTTGTGGTTCTATTATATGTAACCTCTAATTTGTCCCACATCACTTTTATAGTCTCACAAGTTGAAATCTTGTCGTATTCTTCTCCAATAACTGCACAAGGAAGTAAACTTATAGCTTGTGCATTAGTTTGAATTACCTCTTGTTGTTATTTGGTGGCCTAAAAGGTTTTAAGGTCTTTTACTCTAATACTACTCAATTCTTTGTCTTTATCCTTTTACTTGTCTTTAAGTCTTGAGATCGGCTTTGGTCCCTTCTTAATAACAACCCAGGCTTGAATGTCATTTGATTGGACAAAGATTCAAAATCTGTTCTTCTAGTAAGAGTAGTGTTGTCTAGTAAAGTTTGGTGGTCTTGTAAAGGAGTGACCTTTTTCAAGAAGAGCATCGCGAATTTGATGATTTTGTATTTGATGTTTGCTCATATGCGGTTAAGGAATGCTACAGGTGAGACTTAGTCTTATACCAATTTAAGTTCAAGAGGGGTGAATTGGAAATTTGTATGAGTCGACTATTAACTACTCAAAGTCAACATACCTGCGGATAGTATACTTCACAAAATAGATTAGACTTGAAACAAATACATAAATAACTAAAATTTAAAGTAAATAACATAAAGATTTATCCTAATTTGGAACACCAATGTGATGCCTACTTTAACTCCCCTTGGGGTTCAATATTTTTCTTAGATCTTTAAGTGTTAGCTCGAGTTCAATGAAGAGAAACATTTTCAGAAGATTTATTTTGTTCTTCAGATCTTACGACACAACTTCAATTTGTATTACATAGTTGACTCGATCCTATTCTTTATATAACAATTGTAAGCTAAAGATTACAAAGCTTTGTGAGACTAAGATTGAGACACTTTGAGGTTTCTCCTTGAAGTTGTGTAACTTTTATCTATCTTTACTCTTCTTCTAATAGTCTTCAGCTGCTACTCTTCATAAGGAAACTCAAGAGATTTCTTCTTAATCAAGGATTTGAATTGATTTCTTAAGTAAGGAATGTTATCGTATGGTATGTCCATACAAGGCTTTCACTCATGTCTATATTAGATACATTTATGATCTTTTGTTTTTTTTGCTCTCTTAATGGTTGAAGCATTTTCTAAGTTATTCATGATCCTTTCTTCTTTTTTTCTTCATTGTGATTGATCTGATTTGATGTGATTTTGGGACTATAGTTTTTCTTTCTTCTGTTGTTATTTTTATTGATTATCTTGTATGCCATAGATAATGACTTGATGTCCTTCCATTCCTAGAGATGACTTTCTTGCTTACTTCTATTAATAATAAATTTTCTCTAATCCTTTTTATCTTTATGTGATACATCCTTCAATCATTAGCGGTCTTTCGATATCCCACAAAGATCCACTTGCTAGTTTTTCATTATTAAAATGTAAACATAAGAGGCTAAGATTATGCTGATGTGACAAATGTTGAGTTTTGTTAGTCTATTCATATATTGTCATAGTTGGTATCTTCTAAGGCTTATCATGATCGTTCTTTTACTTCATCTTCTAAGGCCACAAGGATTAGCAAGTATATGAGGTTAAACCCTCATGTGTTTACCGTGTTAAGGTGTAGAAGGATCCTCAAGCTTTTCTGGATGCTATAGAAAAGATCTTTCATGTTATGTATGCCATAATATGGAGGGCATAAAGTATATCACCTACTAGCTGAAAGATGTAGCATACTAATGGTAGATGAATGGGATCATACAAGGGGAGATGATGTAGAGTCAGCTCTGTGGGAGGATTTTTCTAATGCTTTCTTGGACTACTTCTTTTCTTAAGAGTTGAGGGAAACAAAGATGGAAAAGTTTTTTAATCTAAAGCAAAGGGAAGATGCCAGTCAGAATTATTCCAAGAAGTTTCACCAATTATCTTAGTATGCTCTGGAGTTCATTTCTAGCACGAGGGATAGAATAATGAAGTTTGCTTTCAGATTACCTTAAGACTTGATTTTAAAGAGTAAAACTGCCTTATTAAACAAGGACATGGATATCTCCAGGTTAGTTGCGTATATCTAGTAAATAGAGAAAGAGAAGAAGAAGTAGGTTAAGATAGTAGAAAGGAAGAACAAACAGGTTTTCTAAGTAGGGTGGTGGCCAACAGTAGAGTGGCAGGGATGGTGGGAAATGGTTCAAGAAGAATTTGGGAAATTCTAGGTCTTACTTGATAGCTAGTGCTCCTTTTCCAAAGCAATCGGGTGACAAGCATTTTAAAAGTTGCGATAACTTTAGGGCATAGGGTGCCTAATCTTAGGCTAGCGGGGCTCAGTGAGCTCCATCATATCTTTTTTGCCGATTTTATGGCCAATTATATTGGGGTTACTGCAATGAAAGAAAGGATAGGTATTTCAATGCTGGTCAGTAAAGGCATGATCTTAGAAGTTGTCCGATTCCAAAGTGGCTTCAGAGGCAAACAAGGTTACAATTGTCTCTTTATTAGCTTCGGCACCAAAGGGTTCACCATCTAGTTCTGACATAGGCCAGAACTATCTTTACGCTCTCACTACCTGCCAAGAGTCTGAGGCATCGCCCGATGTCATGACTGGTATATTCAAACTCTTTTCCCATGATATTTACTCTTTGCTTGATCTGGGGTTCACTCTCTCTTATGTGACCTTATTTATGGCTGTGCATTTTGGGTTTAGTTTCGAGTGTGTTTCAAACCTTTTTTCTATTTCTACCCAATGGGTGACTTTGTGGTGGCTAGAAAAGGATATAGGGATTATGTGGTATTTGTGGTTAGTCAGGAGACTCTAGTGGATCTATTTAAATTAGACATGATTGATTTTGATGTCATATTAAGGATGGATTGGTTACACTTATACTATTCTTCTCTAGACTGTCAGACCTATAAGGTTGTCTTTAAGTTCCTTAATGAGTTGGTTATTGAGTAGGAAGGTAGTTCCCTAGCTCCTGGGGGGAGTTCATATTGTATCTTAGAACTCAGAGATTGATCTCCAGGGAGTATCTCTACCATCTGGTGCGGGTTAAAGATTCTAACTCAGAGGGTCCTTCTTTGTATTTAGTCAAGGTGGTGAGTGAGTATCCTGAGGTCTTCCTTGATGACCTTCCTGGTGTTCCTCCGAACAAGGAGATTGAGTTTGGGATTGATCTCATTCCGAATACTCGTCTGATTTTGATTCCTCCATATAGGATGACTGCAGATGAACTGAAGGAGCTTAAGTAGCAACTAAAAGATCTTTTATACAAGGTTTTCACCCATCTTAGTGTGTCCCCATGGGGTGCACTGGTATTATTCATGCATAAAAAGAATAGTTCTCTTTGGATGTACATTGATTACCGGTAGTTTTATAAGGTGGCGGTAAAGAATAAGTGTCCTCTTTCTAGGATAGATGATTTGTTTAATTAGTTGTAGGGTGCTAAGTTTTTCTCCTAGATTGATCTTTGATTTAGGTACCATCAGTTAAATTAGGGGGGTGGGTATTCCTAAGACTATTTTTCATACTCGATATGGGCATTTTAAGTTTCTGGTTATGTCTTTTGGGTTGACCAATGCCCTGATGATATTCATAGATTTGATGAATAGATTATTCTATTAGTTTTGGGATTTATTCATCATATGATCATAGAAGATATTTTGTTGTACTCTAAGAACGTGGTGGATCATGTTTATCACCTCCATATTTTGTTGCAAACCCTAAAAGAGCAGTAGTTGTATGGCAAATTTTTGAAATATGAATTCTAGTTGAACACTGTCACTTTTTTGGGTCATGTCATTTCTAGTGAAGGGATCATGGTGGTTCTGTAGAAAGTTATAGTGGTTAAGAAGTGGCCTAGACCCACGACTCCAACAGATATTTAAAGCTTCATGGGTTTATCTGGTTACTATAGATGGTTTATGGAATGTTTTTCTTTTGTAGTTTCCCCGTTGACTAAGTTAACTTAGAAGAAGGTGAATTTCTTGGGGTCGGATGCTTGTGATGGTAGTTTTGAAAAGCTGAAGGATAATCTAACTTTGGATTCTGTCTAACTTAGCCCGAAGGAACGAATATATTTGTCATGTATTGTGATGTATTTCATGCGGGGCTTGCTTACATCTTGATGCAGCATGTCAAGGTGATAACTTATGCCTCTAGGTAGTTAAAGGTGCATAAGAAGAATTATCCAACTCATGACTTGCAATTGTTAGTTGTGGTGTTTGCATTGAAAATTTGGTGTCACTATTTGTATGGAGTGCATATGGATATCATTTTAGAAAATAAGAGCCGGCAATATGTGTTTGCTCAGATAGAGCTTAACCTCAAGCAAAGGAGATAGATTAAGCTGCTCAAGGAATATTACATGAGTCTTTACTACCATCTAGGTAAAGCTAACGTGGTTGCTAAAGATCTTAGCAGGTTGTCCATGGAGAGTCTTCCTTATATCAAAAAGGATAAGTAGAAGTTGGTATAGGATATTCACCATTTGGCTAACCTTGGAGTTTTCCACTTAGACTCTAAGGAAGGTGGTGTACTTGTACAGAAGGTGGTGCAGTCTCTTGGTGCAGAGATAAAGGATAAGCATGGGTTAGATCCTATCTTGATGAGGATCAAAGGTGATACAGGTGGGAAGAATGTGATGGCCTTCGAGATTAGTAATGATGGTACTTTGCGGTACCAAGCGAGGTTATGTATTTCCGATATAGATGGTTTACAAGGGAGGATCTTCGTTAAGGCGCATGAGTTGCGGTATATTATTCATCCTGGTTTGTCAAAAATGTATCATAACCTTTATGAGATGTATTGGTGGAATATTATGAAATGGGATGTGGCTAGTTTTATGGCTAAGTACATGGTGTGACAAGAAGTGAAAATTAAGCACATGAGACCCATCAGATTGTATCAAGAGATAGAATAGCCTGTGTGGAAGTGGGAAGTGATCAACATGAATTTCATTACTGGTCTTTCTCGATATCGAAATAAATTTTATTTGGTTTGGGTCATCAAGTATAGGATGATAAAGTCGGCTCACTTCTTGTCTATGGGGAATATTTTCTCGACTAAGGATTATGGAAGGTTATACCTCCAGAATATTGTGAATTTGCATGGGGAGTCTGTTTCTATCATCTCTGATCCTGGTACACAGTTTTTATCTTAATTTGGTAGTCATTTTAGAAAGGTTTGGGGACCAAGGTGAGCCTTAGTATAGCTTTTTATCCATAGTTTGATTGGCAAGCAGAAAGGACTATTCAGACATTAGAGGGTATGCTTAGAGATTACATGATTGACTATGGTGGTAGTTAGGTTGAGCATTTGACTCTTACAGAGTTTGCCTATAATAATAGCTGCCACTCTAGCATTGGAATGGCTCTATTTCAGGCATGGTATGTTAGGAGGTATAGATCTCCTATTGGGTGATTCGAGGTTGGTGAGGTGGAGATGTTTGGCCTAGATTTTGTTAACCAAGCTATAGAGAAGGTGAATGTGATTTGGGATAGGCTTAAAGTTGCCTAAATTCACCAAAAGTCCTATATGGATTTGAGGCATTAGAAGTTGGAGTTTGAAGTTGGGGATATGGTTTTCTTAAAGGTGTCTTCCATGACGAGGGTGATGCGGTTTGGGAAGAAGGGAAAGCTTAGTCCTCGGTATGTTGGTCCGTACTTGGTTTTGAGAAAGTTTGGTAATGTCTCATATGAGTTTGAGTTGCCTTCTAGTTTGAGCTCTAGTTACCCGGTATTCCATAGTTCTATGTTAAGAAAGTGTATGGGTTATCCTTCACAAATTATGCCTATCAAGGATATTGGTATTTTGGATTCCCTATCTTATGATGAGATATCGACTTAAATCTTGGATCGGCAGGTTCGTCAGTTGTGAACCAAGGATGTGGCCTAGGTAAAGGTTCTATGGAGGAACCACAAGGTCGAAGATGCTACTTGGGAAGCTGAAGAGGACATGAGGTTCAAGTATCCATTCCTGGTTTTTGCTCCAAAAATTTATTTATAAGGTGTGTGTTGTTATCAACATCTTTTTTTCTAACTTGTGTAAAGAAAAGATAAATTTTCTTGGTATCTTTTTTTTCTAACTTAGTTAAAGGTAAGAGTAGAGGTGTATAGAGTCCAAATCATGCTTGTGTTGCCTCATTCCATCATTCAAGCATGAATGATCCAAGTGGGGAGAATTAAAACACCCTAGATTTGGCCCTTGGAAAGTTCCTGAGCTTTAAGCTTACTGCCCTTGTAACGACTCAACAAAATAACCGTATGGTATGGGTATGGGTTAGGTGACCCAACTTGTAAGGTGTCCAGTAAGTGATGGTTGGGTTTCTATTGTGGTTACGACTTGGTGATACAGGTCCTATGGTTTGGTGATGGTTTATTGGGTGGGCTCTTCACTTAATCATAAACTTAGTGACTTGACTTGGCTTTGAGTACGAGTGGCTCACTAAGAGGCATAAGGATAAGGTATGAGTGGTATAGTTTAGTTGTATCTTGTCCACTATCAATCCCTTTGGATTCTGTCTTGGGTATGACTGGACCATACGAGTCGTATGGTCTGGTCATGAGAAGAGGCAAGGGAGTCGTATGGTGGATAGTGTATAGATCTCAAACCTTCTATTCTAGTGACGACTGGATAGTACTAGTTGTATATTGTTGTGACGACTTGGAGGGTCAAATCATAACCACCTATAGAAATTTTACAATTTTAAGTAGGGTTATTCTGGATATTTCTACTTTTTATCTCTTTAGGATACCACAACATAAAATACCTTTTGGGGTTTCATTAACCCATTATTCTCAATCAAACACCCTCAACAATCTCTGTCAAGCTCTTGGTTTAGGAAAAGTCTAGGGTTTCTCCTAGGCAATCAATTAGGGGCTTTCAAGAAGGAATCTCTCCGTCTTCTATGGTATCTAAGGCATGTTAATCCTCCCTCATTGTTATTTTAGATAAAGCATGTGTTCAATGTTTGGTTTTCATACTATTGTTATGGTTTTGACATAATGGTTGGGGGTTTTAGTTGTTCAAGGTTGAACAATGTTTTTAATTGTTTAATGATGTTTCTTTCATGATTTTAATATGATTTTGACATTGCGGAATGCATGGTAATGGTAAATGAATTTAAGGGTACTTTGGATTCCCCAAATTACTTTGTTTTTGTTTTGGAAATTAGGCTTCTCAACATGTTTGTTAAAATGTCAAAGAGAATTATTTTGTCACATAGTTTGACTATTCTTGAAATATTTGCATTACATAAAAGGTAATGGAACCTATTTTCTTTGGAAGGTTTAAAATGGATAGGAAAGTCCTTGGTGGTCATGGTGTTGGTTTAAATGGGAAAATTTAAAGTCAAATTGGTTTAATAGCTTTTGTATGCATAAAAGGATAGACTTGCAAGCTCTAATTTTGGTATGATGATACCAATGGTTAATGCCTAATTAAAGAATTCCTACTAAATGGTTGGTTATGAGTGAAAGGTTATAATATGGGCTTAAAAGGGGTTGTGTTATTAAAGTTGTGGAAGGTGGAGGTCCCGAGGGGACCAAAACTAGAAACCCATATTTGCCTATATGAGGTTTAGTCTTGATGGCCGTGTGCATTATGTCACATTTTCTATTTTGGGAGATGTTCTAGTCATCTCAGGTTTTTCTCTAGTTTGTACGGCTAACACATACTGGGGACCTCTCATCAGGGGCAATTGAACCCATATAGCCCACTGGTGGATTTAGGATGGTAAAGCTACACAGCCTAGGCTATGGTTTTAAATGCATGTTAAACCCGGTTCCCTTTCCTGGCATGGTATATATATTTGTATGTATGTATTTGCATATGGTTATTAACTTTGGTTTTGAATGATGACATTATTTATTCTTATTCCTGAGTACATGCTAGCATTCACTCTGCTAACTATCTTTGGGTGCTATATACCTACGTGATGGAGGAACCGGCCATACTACCATTCCTTCTGCTCAGTTACTTGGATTCGAGGACAGCTTTGGGTCAGACTGAAATGGTGAGCTTCCATACTAAAAAAGGCTCCATTTCATGCTATGGAATTCATTTATTTTTTTTAAATTCTTTGGTTTGGTTTTGGCTAAGGTCGGGGCATGTACTGACAAGATGTTATTGATTCTTGATAGAGTCTTTGTTAGTCTGTGATGGACATCAGCTGTGTCGGTAATGGTGTCAGTCTTTGAATTGGTTTTGGCATTGGGGTTGATACTGGTTGCATAATTGGTTGAGGTTGTTGGATTTTGAATTCTAGACTTTATTTAATGTCTTCAAAATAATATTTTTTTATCTTATTATATGTTTGGAATTCATCTGACATAGGGTACAGGGCGGTTATGGTTGGGTATCGGGGGTATTCTCCGATCCTGGTTGGACTTGAGAGACTTGACATGACTACGCCCTGGTTCAGGTCATGTAAACAACTTTTTCCAAAGCTTCCTAAACCAAATTATAACACCAGAGGCTACCCCCTAGAAGTTACACGGTGCTTAGCAATACAAGTATCCACAAAGCTTACCCATGATATCTACTCAGCAGTGAACCATGAATAATATACTTAAAACATAAAGGTAAACTTAAGTTAATATTCTGATTTCAAAAGGTGTAAATAATCTCAACTAAACACGGTGAACAAAACATTAACTAACACTTTTGAAAATCTGAAAGGAAAAGTAAATCAACTAACTAGTCTTAACATGCCTCTAATTCTACTAAAAGGCTACTGGGACAGATCCCAGCCGAACCAAAATAAACATAGAGTAAGAACGGATAGTAGTTAAACATCTTAAAGTAATTGTAATGACTCAATTTTTGAATGTTTAGGTGAAATATTAAATTCTATGAGATTTGACTATTTTAGCCTTTCCTGTAGTTTCTTTGAGCTATTTCTGAGGTGTGGGGATGATTGGCATGGTTCCTGATGTTTTTTAGTGTGATTTATTTGAAATTTTTGTTATTGGTGGCTTGAGCGGCCTTATTGTTGACTTTAGTCAACAATTATTAATATTGGTATCAGATGGAAAAACAGAATGTCCCAGATATTCAGATCATTGATTTTATGTTGGTAACATGGTTGGTGTGGTTTTATGGATTTTATATCACATTTTGATCCTTGATTTGGAAAGTTTTGAAATTAGAATTTGGAGGTTAACATTGTGAAAATGATATTTTTTTCAAAAATCTGATATCACCATTGAGTCTGGAGCGTCAAATTTGATAGGGTAACTGTAATACCCCATTCTTTTCCTAGCTAATTTCATCTTAAGAATGTCTAGTATTAGCTTCTAAATTGAATGTTGGTTATTCCATGAGGAGTCTTCAAGATTTTTGCATGTGGAAAATTCAATAAGCTTTCCAACGATATAAGATTTGCCCAAATCCGATAATCGGGTCAGAAGTTACGACTATTTCAAGTTCGTGTCATAAAATAGTCCCATATTTCTCATTGGCGCAGCGCGCCACAAGAGGAAATGACATTTGGACAATTCCAGTAGGGGTCCGTGATTATGGCACATCGCTCCAGGGCCCAAATTCAGAACCCTTGGCGCTAATTTCTGCTTGGGAAAATTTTACCAAAATTAAATGACGCATCCATGGTTAAAAGGGTCAACTTCCCACCCCTTTTTAAGCCCTATAACACGTGATTCGGCCACTTTTCACCAAAAATATACTCTCTTCTCTCAAAAACCTCTCAAGAACAAGCTAGAGTTTTCATAGAAGATCCAATTCTAAGATAGTTTCTCTTACAATCTTCACGAAATACGAACTAAGGTATGCGTAGTGTTCATTCATGGACTCCTTTTGTCCGTAAAGCCCAAGAATCTCTTTTCTAAGTTCAAGTTTATGTATTTTTTTATGAATTTCATGTTGGATTTATTTTGTTTATGGTGAGAATGATCAATTAAATTCAAATCCATGTTGGGTGGTCAATTTTATGTGGAATTGGTTTGTATAAATGTATATTTATGTGAACCTATGAATAAACCCTAGATGATGAAATTAGAGATAAATCGTGATGATTAATTGTTGTATAATGTTGTGTACATGTACTATGCCTACCATGTGTTTGATTAAATGCCTAGATGAAGGAAGAATGTCCAACTAGTATGATATCATGAAATCCCCATGTATGTGCAAGTTATGCCTATCACATGTTTTGATGGAATGTTTCTATAAATGTTTTATGGATTATGATGTTAGTTATATTTTTAAGTAAGTTATGCTTGGTTAGTTTTCTTCCATCGAGTCCTGGAGGTACTCATACCCGAAACATTAGCTGTGTGCCTAGAGCCATGTTATGTATTCATGATACTCTAAGTCAGGCTATGATCCTTAATCTTTAGACAGACTTATCACTCAGGAAACCTCCATGATCTCATGAACTTAGTCAGTTTTTAGATATCAGTAGTATTCCATAGGTCAAAGGAATTCAGTAACTCAGTCTATGTTCAGTTCAGTAAATCATGTTCAGAGTCTATTCAGATGGCAGTAGGAATTAGCACCGAGTGAACACTAGGATGGGAATACACACTATCAGATAAGGGTGTGATTCTTAGAAGTCATCCTTTTGTTCTAGAACTGTATAGCCAGCATAGGTTGAGACATCAACACTATCCGATGAGGGTTGATGAGGTGGATAAGCACTGTCATATAAGGGCCCCATCGTTCTCGTATAGGGGACACTATCAGATAAGGGTCGCCCACAGCTTATCCCTACCGGTGGCACGGTATTGAATCACTTCCAATTGGGGTTATAGATTGTACCCCAACTCAGCTATAGTGGAATATCAGGGGTATGTCGGTTAAATAACTACTTCCCACAGTTTCATGTTACATAATCAAGAACAGTTTCATGTTACATAATCAAGACTGTCAGATATAGTCAATCAGTCTTAGTAATAGAACTCAAATAGTTCTTCATATTTCAGGACTGTCAGATAGAATCAACTCAGATATAGTACAAAACTCAGATAGTTCCATTAGATTCAATACTATCAGATACAGTCACTCATGTAATTAGTTATATTCAGATTTAGTAATCATATTATCATAGTATTAGTGTCAGTTGTTATGTCGCATGTATGCAATCTAATACTCATAATAGTTAGTCAGTTATTATTATTGTTCATGCATATGAACTCCATGCATTCAAAATACCTCACATGCATACCAGTACATTCAAAGTACTGACGCATTTGCGCTATGGTGTCTTATACCATATGTTCAGAGACACGACCTCCAGAGCAACAGTAGATTCTAGATATCCACAAATAGTGTTAGAAGTGAATACTCATCTTTAAAGGACATGATTATTTACCTATTATCTCATCAATCAGTTTATTAGTTGGAGTTAGTACAGGAAATGTCCTATCAACTCTTTACTCAGACAGTTCAGTCAGTTAGAGGCTTTCTAGACTATCATGTTTCAGACGTCAGTACGTTTAGTTTTGTTTTTTTTATACTATTACCCTACACAGATGTTGTATTATCAGATCATGTTCAATATTAAACCTTATAGCTTTTCAGTTTATGTTTTCACATTATAAAGTATTTAATATATTATATAGGTAAAAATATCAGTCATGGGTTAGATTATGGTCCTTCGGGGTTATGAGCACTGTGTAGCGTTCAGGGTACCAGATTAAGGGTGTTACAAACTTGGTATCAGAGCTTATGGTTTAATAGAGTCCTAGGAAGTCTGAAAGCCGCATCTAGTAGAGCCTTGTACATGGGTGTGTTGTGCGCCACATTTATGTGCAAGAGGCTATAAGATGTTTTAGGAAAAATTTCCCTTCTTTCGATATTCATATCATGCCAATGAGTATAATCTCAATTCAATCTCTCAGTTTAATCTATTTCCCCCTTTCTTCTACAGAACATGCCTCCTAAAAGAAAAAACAAAAATCAGTCAGCCCCCAGCCCGAAGATCCTTTGGGCGATCATGTTTGTCATACAGAGTTCAGGGACATATTCATTACTCTTGCTCAGTTAGTTGCCACTGAAAATGAATGACCAACAGTCATTCTGGCAAACCCAGTGGCCAACTTAGCCACAGCTAGAATTCGGGACTTCACCCGAATGAATCCTTCATCCTTACTCGGTCTAAGGTAGATGAGGACCCTCAAGAATTTATTGATCAGGTTCAGAAGGTGACATACATCATGGGGGTGACTACTGTTAAGAGTGCTGAGCTAGTTACATATCAGTTGCAAGATGTGGCTCATAGTTGGTTTAAACAGTGGAAGTTAGAGAGGTCAGATGATGCAGGTCCTACAGAGTGGGAGGAGTTCGTCACTGCATTATTTGATAGATACTTTCCCCAAGAGATTAGAGATGCTAAGGTGCTAGAATTCATCAACCTCAGGCAGTACAATATGATGGTGAAAGAGTATTCTCTTAAGTTTACTCAATTAGCCAGATATGCCCCTCAAGTGGTTGCAGACAGCAGAGCCAAGATGAGTAAGTTCTCTTTAGGGGTAAATGATAGAGTGGTTAATGGTGTAGATCCGCCATGCTGAACAGTGACTTGACTTTATCCAGGCCATGACTTATGCTCAGCAGGTAGAGAAGCAGAACATTAAGATGGGGGAGAAGCAGAACATTAAGATGGGGGAGACGCAGAATAAGAAAGAAAAGACAGGTAGTTTCCACTTTGCTCAGCCTAAATTAGAAGGAGCAAACCATTCCAATTTTATCCTAAGTCATCAGTTCCATCCTCTTCTTCAGCCAGTGCTCTAGTTCCTAAGTTAAGGGATGGTAACAGAGATAGAGCGCCAGGCTCTAAGTGTCAGGGCAGTGTTAGCAATGCCAAAACTAATCCCCTTTGTCAGACTTATGGTAAGAACCACTAGGATGCTTACAGAGCTGGGTGCGATGTCTGTTTCGATTGCGGCAAGCTAGGCCACAGATTCAAAGACAACCCTCAATTAAGTTATCAGAGTTTTCTCCACTCCTTAACTTTATCCGATCTCCCAAATCAGCAGGGTGCCACCATCAGTGCTACTAGTGAGCAATGCCAAATCATCTATATGCTCTTCAGTCCCACCAGGATCAAGAAAATTCACCTGATGTAGTTACAAGTATATTACAGATATTTCATGTACATATTTACGCTTTGTTAGATCCAGGAGCTTCTTTGTCTTTTGTTACTCTCTATATAGTAGAAAATTTTAGAATAAGTCCTGAAATCCTAGCAGATCCCTTTTCAGTCTCTACCCCAGTGTTTAAAGTCATCATAGCTCAGCGGGTATGCAGGAACTGCCCGGTTATGACATTTCAGAAAGTCACTTCAGTAGACCTAGTAGAATTAGGTATAATCTATTTTGATGTCATTCTTGGCATAGATTGGCTTCATTTCTGCTATGCCACAGTTTTAGTTTCTGAATGAACCCGTCCTTGAGTGGAAGGGTAGTACTTCAGCGTTCAGAGGTCTTTTTATTTCCTACCTTTGAGCATGGAAAATAATATCTAAAGGATGTGTGTATCATTTTGTTTGAGTTAAGGACACTAGTTGCAAAAATCCTAGCCTTGAATAGTTCCAGTTGTAGGTGAATATTCAGATATCTTTCCCAAAGATCTTACAGGAATTCCTCCCAAAAGGTAAATAAACTTCAATATTGATCTTATTCTAGATACTCAACCTATCTATATTTCGCTATACAGAATGGAACCAACAGAACAATTGAAAGAACTCTTAGATATGGGATTTATCAGGCCCAACGTTTCCTTGTGGGGAGCCCCAGTATTATTTGTGTTCAAGAAAGACAGTTCTCTCAGAATGTGTATAGACTACCATCAATTCAATAAGGTCACGGTCAAGAATAAGTATCCTCTTCCCAGAATCGATGACTTGTTTGATCAACTTCAGGGTGCCAGTTATTTCTCTAAGATAGACCTCAGATCTGGCTATCATCATCTTAGAGTTAGAGAATGTGATATTTTAAAAATAGCTTTCCACACTCGGTATGTCACTTCGAATTCCTAGCCATGTCACTTGGTCTTACCAATGCCCCAGCTACTTTCACAGACTTGATAAACCATGTGTTTAAGTATTAATTGGACATGTTCGTCATATTCTTCATAGATAATATCCTGGTCTATTCCCACAGTGAGTGCAATCATGCAGATCATCTCAGAACGATACTTTAGACTTTAGAGAAAATCAGCTATTCACCAAATTTAGAAAGTGCAAATTTTTGCTAAGGTCAGTAGCATTCCTTGGTCATATATCCTCAAAAGACTGAAGTGGTAAGAAACTGTCCTAGACCAATCTCTACATCTGATATTTGGAGTTTCTTAGGTTTGGCTGGCTATTACCGGCAGTTTGTTAAGAGATTTTCTTCTATTGCATCCCCTATATCTTGATTAACTTAGTAGAAAGTTAAGTTTTAGTGGTCAGATCCTTGTGAGAAGAGTTTTTAGGATTTGAAGAATCGACTTACCTCAGCTCCAGTCTTAGCTCTCCTAGATGGTTTAGATGGGTTCATAGTGTATTGTGATGCATCCAGAGTAGGTTTGGGTTGTGTCCTCATACAACATGGTAAGGTCATAGCCTACGCATCCATACAGCTTAAGCCCCATAAGAGGAATTATCCTACTCATGATCTTAAGTTAGCAGTCGTAGTCTTTGCCTTGAAGATTTGGAGGCATTATCTATACGGTGTTCATGTAGATGTGTTCACTGATCATAAAAGTCTTTTCTCAAAAAGACCTCAATATTTGTTTGAGAATGTAGATATATCTCTTGAAATATTATGACATGAGTGCCCTTTATTATCTGAGCAAAGAAAACGTAGTAGCCAACGCTCTCAGTAGACTTCCTATGGGTAGTGTTGCTCATGTTGATGACAGTAAGAAGAAGATAGTTCAGGAAGTCCACCAGCTTGCTGGACTACGCATTCGCTTAGTCGATACAGATGAGGGTGATATATGGGTTTAGAGTAGCTCAGAATCATCTCTAGTTTCTGAGATAAAAGAAAAGCAAGATAGTAATCCCAGCCTTGTCAGGGTGAAAAAGTCAGTTCAGGATAGGAAAGTAGAGGTTTTCTCCTAATGGGTAGATAGTGTTTTTTGTTGTCAGGGTCGTCTCTGTGTTCCAGGTATAGATGACTTAAGACAACGAATTCTTATGGAAGCGCATGATGCGCACTACTCTATTTATCCAGGGGCCATAAAGGTGTACCGCGACTTACAGGAAATCTATTAGTGGAGTGGGATAAAGAGAGATATTGCAAAGTTTGTGGTTAAGTGATCTATATGTCAGCAAGTTAAGGTAGAGCATCAAAAGCCTAGTGGGTCCATGTAGGAGTTCAGTATTCCTAATTGGAAGTGGGAAGTTGTGAACATATACTTCGTGATGGGTTTACCTCAAACTCGTCATCAACATGATTCAGTCTGGGTCATTGCAGAAAGAATTACCAAATTAGCTCATTTTCTTCTAGTTCATACCTCTTATTCAGTTGAGGATTACGCCAAACTCTACGTCAAGGAGTTGGAGAGATTGCATGGTGTTTCATAGAAAAAATCTCGAGTTCGAGATTGGTGAATATGTATATCTAAAGATCTCTCCCATAAAGGGTGTGAAGCAGTTTGGAAAGAAAGGAAAACTCAGTCCCCTATATATCGGTCCCTTCAAGATTCTCTGTCGATTCGGCAAGGTAGCTTATGAGCTCGAATTGCCTTTATATCAATCCTCAGTTCATCCAGTCTTTCATGTATCTTTGCTCAAGAAATGAATAGGTGACCCAATAGTTGTAGTCCCTATTTAGAGCATTAATGTTCAGAACCCTCTCTCTTATGAAAAGATTCCAGTCAAAATCTTAAACTAACAGACTCGTAGATTAAGGAAAAATAAGTCCTCTAGTTAAGGTTTTTTGGAGAAATTAGTCCATCAAGGGAGCTACTTGGGAAGAATAGGAATACATGCATACCAAGTATCCTCACCTCTTCTTCGCCAACTCAGATCAAGCTCAAGGTAATAGTTCTTCTTAAGGTTACTCTATTTCATGTTTGTTGTTCATCACAAAATTGGTATGCAGCTTTATGCTTATGTTCCCATTAGAAACTTGGTATCAAGTACCATTGCATATTCAATCATGCACGCATGTAACAATTCAGTTTTGAAATTATGCATCAGACATGCATTCTCATTGTGAGAACCATAGTTCTTCCGAACACTCAGTCAATCATTCATGAATCAGTTACACATGCATCAGATATGCATGTTTAGTATTATATGTTCAGTTTGGTAGTCATGTTAGTCATGAGATCATGTTCCAGTTATTCATGTTTAGCATGTACGTCAGTTGTCTTTTCTCCCCTTTCAGTCAGTCTTATTCGAGGATGAATGTTCTCAAGAAGGAGATATTATAATACCCCATACTTTTCCTAGCCATTTCATATCAAGAATGTCAAGTATTATCTTCTAAATTGAATGATGGTTATTCCATAAGGAATTTTCAAGATTTTTACTTTTTGTTATGTGGGAAATTCAATAAGCTTTCCATCGATATAAGAATCGCCCAAATCTGATAACTGGGTCAGAAATTACGACTATTTCAAGTTCCTGTCATAAAATAGTACTTTATTGGTCAGTGGCACGCTATGCCATAAAAGGAAATGGCATTTGGAAAATTCCAGTAGGGGTCCGTGAATATGGCGCGTCGCGCCAGGGCTCAAATTTGGAATTATACTTTTTCAATGTCTTAGCGCAATTTCCTCTGCGTCGCGCTAGGGGTTCAGTTCTGAAAAATTTTACTGAAATTAAATGACCTTCCAGGGTTAAAAGGGTAAACTTCTCACCCCTATTTAATCCCTTTAACACGTGATTCAGCCTTCTCTCCAAAACCTCTCAAGAATAAGCTAGAGTTTTCATAGAAGATCCAATTCAAAGAAAGTTTCTTCATCAATTTTTGTGAAGTCACGAACTAAGCTATGCGTAGTGTTCATTCATGGAATCCTTTCATCTATAAAGCCCAAGAATCTCTTTTCTAAGTTTAAGTTGATGGATTTCTGTATGAATTTCATGTTGGGTTTATTTTGTTTATGTTGAGAATGATCAATTGAATTCAAATCCATATTGGGTGATTAATTTTATGTGGAATTGATTTTTATAAATGTATATTCATGTGAACCTATGAATAAACCCTAGATGATGAAATTAGAGATGAATCATGATGATTAATTATTGTATAATGTTGTGTACCTGTACTATGCCTACCATGTGTTTGATTAAATGCCTAGATGAAGGAAGAATGTCCAACTAGTATGATATCATGAAATCCCCATGTATGTGCAAGTTATGCCTATCACATGTTTTGATGGAATGATTCTACAAATGTATTATGGATTATGATGTTAGTTATATGTTCAAGTAAGTTTTTCTTGGTCAGTTTTCTTCCCTCGAGTCCTGGGGGAGCTTATACCCGAAATATTAGTTGTGTGCCTAGAGCCATGTCATGTTTTTAGGATACTCTCAATCAAGCGTTGATCCTTAAAATTCAGATAGTCTTATCACTTGGGAAATCTCTGTGATCTCATAAACTTAGTCTGTTGTCAGATATCATTAGTATTCCATCAGTCAATGGAATTCTGTAACTTAGCCCATGTTCTATTCAGTAAATCATGTTCAGAGTCTATTCAGATGGGAGTATGAATTAGCACTGAGTAAACCCAAGGATGGGAACACACACTATCAGATGAGGGTGTGATTCTTAGAAGTTATCCTTGCATTCTAGAACTATGTAACCAACATAGGTTGAGACATCAACACTGCCTGATGAGGGTTGAAAAGGTGGATAAGTACTGTCAGATAAGGGCCCCACCATTCTTGTATAAAGGACACTATCAGCTGAGGGTTTCCCACAACTTGTCCTTACTGGTGGTGTGGTATTGACACCCTTCTAATTGGGGTTACAGATTGGACCCAAACATATCCATAATGGAGTATCAGGGGCATGTTGGTTAGATAACCACTTTCTATTATTTTATGTTATAGAATCAAGACTGTCAGATATAGTCAATTAGTCTCAGTAATAGAACTTAGATAGTTCTTCATATTTCAGGACTATCAGATATAGTCAACTCAGATACAGTATGGAACTTAGATAGTTCTATCAGATTCAGGATTGTTAGATACAGTCACTTATATTATCAGTTATATTTAGATTCAGTAATTATGTTATCATAGTTTTAGTGTCAGTAATTATGTCTCATGCATGTATTCTAACACTCATGATAGTTAGTCAGTTATTATTATTGTTTATCCATATGAACTCTATGCATTCAACCTACCTCACATGCATACCAGTACATTCAAAGTACTAAAGCATTCGCGCTATGGTATCTTATACCATAGGTTCAGAGACACGAGCTCTAGAGCAATACTAGATTTTAGATATCCACAAACAGAGTTAGAAGTGAGTCCTCATGTTTCGAGGACATGATTATTTCCCTATAATCTCATTAATCAATTTATTAGTTAGAGTCAGTTGGGGACATGTCCCATCAACTGCATACTCAGATAGTTCAGTTAGTTGGAGGCTTTCTAGACTATCATGTTTCAGACTTTAGTACGTTCAATTTTGTTTTGGGATTACCCCACACAGATGTTGTATCATTTAGTTCATGTTCAGTATTGAACCTTATGTCCTTTCAGTTCATGTTTCCATATTATAAAGTATTTGATGTAGTATTCAGTTAGAGATATCAGTCATGGGTTAGATATGGTCCTTCGAGGTCATGATCACCGTGTAGCATTTCGGGTACAAGATTCAGGGTGTTATAAACTTAGTATTAGATCCTAAGGTTCAATAGAGTCCTAGGAAGTCTGAAAACCACATCTAGTAGAGTCTTGTACATGGGTGTGTTGCACACTATATTTATGTGCAAGAGGCTATAAGATGTTTTAGGAATAGTTTCCCTTCTTTCGGTATTCATGCTATACCAGTGACCATAATCTCAAGTAAATATCTCAGTCTAATCTATTTCCCCTTTTCTTCTATAGAATATGCCTCCTAAAAGAAGAAACGGAAATCAGTCATCCCCCAGCCTAAATATCCTTTGGGCGATTATGTTTCTCATGCAGAGTTCAGGGCCGTATTCACTACTTTTGCTCAGTCAGTTGCCGCTCAAAATGAACAGCCAGCTGTCATTCTGACAGCCTAATGGCCAACTCGGCCGTAACTAAGATTCAGGAATTCACCCGACTGAATCCTCTATCCTTACTTGGGTCTAAGGTAGATGAAGACCCTCAGGAATTTATTGATCAGGTTTAGAAGGTGAAAGACATCATGGGGGTGACTACTGTTGAGAGTGATTAGCTAGCTACATATCAGTTGTACGATGTGGCTCATACTTGGTTCAAACAATAGAAGTTAGAGAGGTCAGATAATGTAGGTCTAATAGAGTCAGAGGAGTTTGTCACTGCATTCTTAGACAGATTCTTTCTCCAAGAGCTTAGAGAGGCTAAGGTACTAATATTCATCAACCTCAAAAAACACAATATGACAGTGAAAGAGTATTTTCTTAAGTTTTCTCAATTATCCAGATATGCCCCTCAAGTGGCTGAAGATAGCAGAGCCAAGATAAGTAAGTTTGCTTTAGGGGTAAGTAATAGCATGGTTAATGAGTGTAGACCACCATGGTGAACAATGACATGACTTTAGCCAGGCTCATGACTCATGCTCAGAAGGTAGAGGAGCAAAATATTAAGATGGGGGAGAAGAAAAATAAGAGAGCAAAGAAAGGTAGTTTCAACTTCTCTCAGCCTAAATCAGAAGGAGGAAACCATTCCCAATTTCATCCTAAGTCATCAGTTCCAGCCCGTTCTTCATACAGTTCTCCAGTTCCTATGTTCAAGAAGGGTAACAGAGATAGAGCGCCAGGCTCTAAGTCTTAGGGAAGTTTTAGCAATGCTTGAACTAATCCCCTTTCTCAGACTTATGGTAAGAACCACAAAGGTGCTTGCAGAGCTGGTAGAGATATATTTTTCCGTTATGGTAAGCTCGGTGAGAGAGTCAAAGACTTCCCTCACTCAGGTTTTCTGAGTCATCTCCGCTCCTCAGCTCAGTCTGGCTGCCTGAATTAGTAGGGTGCCAGCACCAATGCTACAAGTGGGCAACGTCCAAATCGTCTCTATGCTTTAGTCCTAACAGGATTAGGAAAATTTTCCAGATGTAGTTACTGGTATGTTACAGCTCTTTCATGTGCATGTTTATTCTTTGCAAGATCCAGGAGTTTCTTTATATTTTTTTACTCCCTATATAGCAGGCAATTTTGAAATCAGTCTTAAAATCCTAACAAAGCCCTTTTCTGTCTCTACCTTGATGGATAAAACCATCATAGCCCGGCAGGTATATAGGAACTACCTGATTATGATATTGTAGAAAGTCACTTCAGCAGACTTAGTCGAATTAGAGATGACTAATTTTGGTGTCAGTCTTGGCATGGATTGGCTTTATTCCTGCTAAGACATAGTCGACTGTAGAAATAGAATAGTCCAGTTTCAGTTTTTGAATAAACCCGTCCTTGAGTAGAAGGGTAGTACTTTAGCATTTAGAGGTCAGCTTGTTTCCTACCTTCGAGCACGAAAAATGATATCTAAAGGATGTGTCTATCATTTTTTTTAACTTAAGAACACTAGTTTCAAAACTCCCAGCCTTGAATCAGTTCTAGTTTTAGGTGAATATTTAGATGTCTTTCCCAAAGATTTTCCAGGAATTCATCCCGAAAGAGAAATAGACTTCGGCATTGATCTTCTTCTAGTTACTCAACTAATCTCTATTCTGTTATACAAAATGGCATCAGAAGAACTCAGAGAACTGAATGAACAATTGAAGGATCTTTTAGATGAGGGATTCATCAGGCCCAGCATTGCCCCATGGGGTGCTCCGGTATTATTCATGTGCAAGAAAGATAATTCTCTCAGAATGTGTATAGACTACTGTCAACTCAACAAGATCACGGTCAAGAACCAGTATCCTCTTCACGGAATTGATGACAAGTTGATCAACTTTAAAGTGCCAGTTATTTCTCTAAGATAGACCTCAGATCCGGCTATCATCAGCTCAGAGTTAGAGGATGTGACATTCTAAAAATAGCTTTTCATACCTGGTATGTCACTTTGAATTCCTAGTCGTGTCATTTCGTCTTACCAATGCCCCAAACGCTTTCATGGACTTGATGAACCGTGTTTTTAATCTGTACTTGGACATTTTCATTATAGTATTCAGAGATGATATCTTGGTCTATTCCCGTAGTGCGCGATCATGTAGACCATCTCAGAATAATACTTTAGACTCTCAGAGATCATTAGCTATTCACCAAATTCAGTAAGTACAAATTTTGGCTAAGGTCAATAGGATTCCTTTGTCTTATCATTTCCAGTAATGGAATTAGAGTGGATCCTCAAAATACTAAAGTGGTAAGAAACTAGCCCAGACCTATATCTCCACCAGATATCAGGAGTTTCTTGGGTTTGGCTGGCTATTATAGGTGGTTTGTTGAGGGATTTTATTCTATTGCATCCCCTATGTCTAGATTGACTCAAAAGAAAGTCAAGTTTCAGTGGTTAGATCCTTGTGAGAAGAGTTTTCAGGAGTTGAAGACTCGACTCACCTCAACTCCAGTCTTAGCTCTCCCAGATGGTTTAGATGGGTTCATAGTGTATTGTGATGCATTCAGAGTAGGTTTGGGTTGTGTCTTCATGTGGCATGATAAGGTCATAGCCTACGCCTCCAAACATCTTAAGCCTCATAAGAGGAATTATACTACTCATGATCTTGAGTTAGTAGCCGTAGTCATTGCCTTGAAGATTTGGAGGCATTATCTATACGGTGTTCATGTAGATATGTTCACTAATCATAAAAGTCTTCAGTATGTCTTTTCTCAAAAATATCTTAATCTTTGTCAGAGAAGGTGGTTAGAGCTCTTGAAAGATTATGACATGAGAATCCTTTATCATCCGGGCAAGGACAATGTAGTGGTCGATGCTCTCAGTAGACTTCTTATGGGTAGTGTTTTATATGTGGATGCCAGTAAGAAGAACTTAGCTCAGAAAGTCCATCAGATTGCCAGACTACGCGTTTACTTAGTCGATATAGATGAGGGAGATTATGGGTTCAGAGTAGTTCAGAATCATCTCTAGTTTCCGAGGTAAAAGAAAAGCAAGATAGAGATCCTAGCCTTATCAAGTTGAAAGAGTCAGTTCAGGATCAAAAAGTAGAGGTTTTATCCCAATGGGAGGATAGTGTTCTTCGTTGTCAGGGTTATCTCTGTGTTCCATGTGTAGATGATTAAGGCAACAAATTTTTGTAGAAGTGTATGGTGCACGCTACTCAATTCATCCAGGGTCCACAAAGATGTACCGTAACTTATGGGAAATCTATTGGTGGAGTGGGATAAAGAGAGATATTGTAGAGTTTATGGTTAAGTGCTCTATATTTCAGTAAGTTAAGATAGAGCATTAGAAGCCTAGTGGGTCCATGAAGGAGCTCAATATTCCTACTTGGATATGGGAAGTTATGAATAGGGACTTTGTGCTGGGTTTGCCTTGAACCCATTATCAGCATAATTTAGTCTGGGTCATTGTAGACAGAATGACTAAATCAGCTCATTTCTTTCATGTTCATACCTTTTATTTAGCTGAGGATTACGCCAAACTCTACGTCAAGGAGTTGGTAAGGTTGCACGGTGTTCCATGGTCCATTATCTCACACAGATGTACCCAGTTCACCTCTTATTTTGGGAAAACATTCCAAAAGAGTCTTAGTACCTAAGTTTATCTTAGTACAACCTTTCATCCCCAGATAGATGGTCAAGAAAAAAGGACCATTCAGACATTAGAAGATATGCTAAGGGCGTATGCAATCAATTTCAAGGGTAGTTGGGATGACCATTTACCTTTTATTGAGTTTACATACAACAACAACTGTTATTCCAGTATTCAGATGGCTCCATTCAAAACTCTCTATGGTAGGAGAGGTAGATATCCAATTGATTGGTTCGAAGTTAGTAAGGCCTCAGTTATAAGGTCGACTTAGTATTCGATGCCTTAAAAAAAGTCCAGTTGATTAGAGAAAGACTCCGGGCTGCTTAGAGTCAAAACAAGTCTTATGCAGATGTTCATAGAAAAAATCTTGAGTTCAAGATTGGTGACTATGTCTATCTAAAGATCTCTCCCATGAAGGAAGTGAAGTAGTTCGGCAAGAAAGGGAAACTCAATCCCTGATATGTTGGTCCCTTCAAGATTCTCAGTCGATTCATCAAGGTAGCTTATGAGCTCGAATTATCTTCAGATCTAGCCTCAATTCATCCAGTCTTTCATGTCTCTTTACTAAAGAAGTGCATAGGTGACTCATCAGTAGTATTCCCCATTCTAAGCATTGATGTTCAGAACACTCTCTTTTATGAAGAGATTCCAGTCAAAATCTTAGACTATCAGACTCATAGATTGAGGAACAAAAAAGTCTCTCTAGTTAAGGTTCTTTAGTGAAATCAGTCCATCGAGGGAGCTACTTGGGAAGAACAGGCAGACATACGTACCAAGTATCCTCACCTCTTCTTCGCCAACTTAGATCAAGCTCAAGGTAACAGTTCTACTTAAGCTTACTCAGTTTCATGTTCGATGTTTATAAGAAACTTGGTATCAAGTACCATTGCATATTCAGTCATGAACGCATGTATCAGTTCAGTTATGTAATTATGCATCAGACATGCATTCTTATTGTGATAAACTTAGTTCTTTAGAACACTCAGTCATGCATTCATGAATCATGCATCAGCTATGCATGTTCAGTATTATATGTTCAGCTTGTTAGTCATGTTAGTCATGAGATCATGTTCTATTTATTCATATTCAGCATGTACGTCAGTTGTATTTTCTCCCCTTTTAGTGTATCTTATTCGAGGACGAATATTCTCAAGGAAGAGATATTATAATACCCCATACTTTTCCTAGCTAATTTCATCTCAAGAATGTCAAGTATGAGCTTTTAAATTTAATGATGGTTATTCCATGAGGAATTTTGAAGATTTTTACTTTTGTCATATGGGAAATTCAATAAGCTTTCCATCGATATAAGAATCGCCCAAATCTGATAACTGGGTCAGAAGTTATGACTATTTCAACTTCCCAGCATAAAACAGTGCCTTATTAGTCAGTGGCGCACCGCACTACAAGAAGAAATGGTATTCGGCAAATTCCAGTAGGGGTCCGCAATTATGGCACGTCGTATCGAGGCTCAAATTTAAAATTATCCTTTTCCAGTAACTTAGCGTGATTTCTTCCGCGTCGCGCCAGGGCTTCAGTTCAAGAAAATTTTACTGAAATTAAATGACGCATCCAGAGTTAAAAGGGTCAAATTCCCACCCCTATTTAAGCACTTTAGCATATGATTCAGCCACTTTTCACCCAAAATACACTCTCCTCTCAAAAAACTCTCAAGAACAAGCTAGGATTTTCATAAAAAATCCAATTCTAAGAAAGTTTATACATCAATCTTCACGAAATCATGAACTAAGGTATGCATAGTGTTCATTCATGGACTCCTTTCATCCATGAAGCCCAAGAATCTCTTTTCCAATATGAGTTTATGGATTTCTTTATGAATTTCATGTTGGGTTTGTTTTATTTATGTTAAGAATGATCAATTAAATTCAAATCCATGTTGGGTGATCAATTTTATGTGGAATTGATTTGTATAAAATTAGATGATAAAATTAGAGATAAATCATGATGATTAATTGTTGTATAATATTGTGTACATGTACTATGCCTACCATGGGTTTGATTAAATGCAAAGATGAAGGAACAATGTCCAAATAGTATGATCTCATGAAATCCCCATGTATGTGCAAGTTATGCCTATAACAAGTTTTGATGGAATGCTTCTACAAATGTATTATGGATTATGATATTAGTTATATGTTCAAGTAAGTTATGCTTGGTCAGTTTCCTTCCATCAAGTCCTGGGGGTACTCATACCCAAAACATTAGCTATGTGCCTAGAGCCATGTCATGTTTTCATGATACTCTCAGTGAAGCTATGATCCTTAAACTTCAGATAATTTTATCACTCATGAAATCTCTATGATCTCTTGAACTCGGCAATTGACAAATATCAGTAGTATTTCATCAGTTAACAGAATTTAGTAACTCAGCCCATGTTCAATTCAGTAAATCATGTTCAGAGTCTATTCAGATGGGATTAGGAATTATCACTGAGTGAACCCAATGATGGGAACACACATAGTCAGATAAGGGTGTCATTCTTAGAAGTCATCCTTGCATTCCAGAACTATGTAGCCAGCATAGGTTGAGACATCAACACTATCCGATAAGGGTTATAAAGGTGGATAAACACTGTTAGATAATGGCCCCACCATTCTCGTATAAGGGATACTATCAGATTAGGGTTGTGCACAGCTTGTCCTTACTGGTGATACAGTATTGACACCTTTCCAATTGAGGTTACAGGTTGGACCCAACTTAGCTATAATGGCATATCAGGGGCATATCGGTTAGTTAAATACTTTCCATATTTTCATCTTATAGAATCAGGACTGTCAGATATAGTCAATCAATCTCAGTAAAAGAACTCAGATAGTTCATCAGATTTCAGGACTGCCAGATATAATTAATTCAGATACAGTACAAAACTCAGATAGTTCCATTAGATTCAGGACTGTCAGATACAGACAGTCATGTTAGCAATTATATTCAAATTCAGTAATCATGTTTCACAGTATTAGTGTCAGTTGTTATGTCTCATGTAGGTAATCTAACGGTCATGATACTTAGTCAGTTATTATTATTGTTCATGCATATGAACTCCATGCATTCAGCCTACCTCATATGTATACCAGAACATTCAAAGTACTTACGCGTTTGCGCTATGGTGTCTTATACCATAGGTTCAGAGACACATGGTCCAGAGCAACAGTAGATTCTAGATATCTGCAAATAGAGTTAGAAGTGAATCCTTATCATTTGAGGATATGATTATTTCCTTATTATCTCATTATTCATTTTATTAGTTTGAGTTGTTGGGGACATGACCCATCAACTCCTTACTCAGATAGTTTAGTTAGTTAGAGGCTTTTTAGACTATCATGTTTCAGACTTCAGTATGTTTAGTTTTGTTTTGGGTATTCTATTACTCTACACAGATGTTATATCATTCAGATCATGTTTGGTATTGACCTTATGGCCTTTCAGTTTATGTTTCTGCATTATAAAGTATTTTATGCAGTATACTTATATAGATATTAGTCATGGGTTAACTTATGGTCCTTTAATATCATGAGCGCTGTGTTGCGTTCTGAGTGCTAGATTTGGGGCGTTACAAACTTGGTGACAGAGCCTAAGGTTCAATAGAGTCCTAGGAATTCTGAAAGCCACATCTAGCATAGTTTTGTAGATGGGTGTGTTGTGCGCCATAAGATGTTTTAGGAATAGTTTCCCTTCTTTTGATATTTATGTTGTGCCAGTGAGCATAATCTCAAGTTAATATCTTAGTCTAATCTATTTCTCTTTTTCTTCTACAGAACATGCCTCCTAAAAGAAGAAACCACTCAAAATAAAAGGCCAACAGTCATTTCGGCCAACCCAGTGGCCATGTCAACTGCAGCTATGATTTGGGACTTCACTCGAATGAATCCTCCATCCTTTCTCAGGTCTAAAGTAGATGAGGACCCTCAGGAATTCATTGATCAGGTTCAGAAGGTGACAGACATCATGGGGGTGACTACTGTTAAGAGTGCTAAGCTAGCTACATATCAGTTGAAGGATGTGGCTCATACTTGGTTCAAATAGTGGAAGTAAGAGAGGTTAGATGATGCAGGTCCTATAGAGTAAGAGGAGTTTGTCACTGCATTCTTAGATAGATTCTTTCCCCAAGAGCTTAGAGAGGCTAAGGTACTAGAATTCAACAACCTCAGGTAGGGCAATATGACGGTGAAAGATTATTCTCTTAAGTTTAATCAATTAGCTAGATATGCCCCTCATGTGGTTGCAAACAGCAGATCCAAGATGAGTAAGTACGCTTCAAGGGTAAATGATAGCGTGGTTAATGAGTGTAGATCAGCCATGCTGAACAATGACATGACTTTATCCAGGCTCATGAATCATGCTCAGTAGGTAGAGGAGCATAAGATTTAGATGAAGAGAAGCAGAATAAGAGAGCCTAGGTAGTTTTAACTTCACTCATCCTAAATCGGAAGGAGGAAACCATTCCTAGTTTCATCCTAAGTCATCAGTTCCATCCCCTTCTTCCACTAGTGCTCCAGTTCCTAAGTTTAAAGAGGGTAACTGAGATAGATCGCTAGGATCTAAGTCTCACGGAAGTGTTAGCAATGCCCAAACTAATCCCCTTTTTCAGACTTATGGTAAGAACCATAATGGTGCTTACAGGGCTGGTAGCAATATTTTTTTCGGTTGTGGCAAGCTAGGATATAGAGTCAGCGACTACCCTTAGTTAGGTTATTAGAGTCATCTCCATTCCTCAGCTCAGTCCAATTTCCTAAATCAGTAGGCTGGCACCACTAGTGCTACTAGTGGGCAATGCCCAAATAGTCTTTATATTCTTTAATCCTGATAGGATCAGGAAAATTCTCCTGATGTAGATATTGGTATGTTATAAATCTTTCATGTGTATGTTTATGATTTCCTAGATCCAGGATCTTCTTTGTCTTTTGTTACTCCCTATATAGCAGGAAATTTTGGAATCAGTCCTGCAATCCTAGCAGAGTCCTTTTTAGTCTCTACCCTAGTGGGTAAAACCATTATAGCCCGACGGGTATAGGAGAACTGCCCGGTTATGATATTTCAGAAAGTTACTTTAGTAGACTTAGTTGAATTAGAGATGACTGATTTTCATATCATTCTCAACATGGATTGGTTTCATTCCTACTATGACATAGTCGACTGCAGAAACAGAATAGTCTAGTTTCAGTTTCCAAATGAACCCATCCTTGAGTGAAAGGGTAGTACTTCAGTGTTCAGAGGTCAGCTTGTTTCCTACCTTTAGGTATGGAAAATTATATCTAAAGGATGTGTCTACCACCTTGTTTGAGTTAAGGACACTAGTTTTGAAAATCCCAGCCTTGAATCAATTCCAGTTGTAGGTGAATATTCAGATATCTTTCCCAAAGATCTTTCAGGAATTCCTCCCAAAAGGGAATTATACTTCGGCATTGATCTTCTTCCAGATACACATCCTATCTCTATTCTTCCATATAGAATGGCACCAACAGAACTCAGAGAACTGAAAGAACAATTGAAGGATCTCTTAGATAAGGGATTCATCAGGCCGAACATTTCCTCATGGGATGCTCTAGTATTATTCATGTGCAAGAAAGATGGTTCTCTTATAATGTGTATAGACTACCGTCAACTCAATAAGGTCACCTATTAAGAACAAGTATCTTCTTCCCAGAATCGATGACTTGATGGATCAACTTCAGGGTGTCAGTTATTTCTCTAAGATAGACCTCAGATCTGGCTATCATTAGCTCAGAGTTAGAGGATGTGACATTCCAAAAATATCTTTATGTACTCAATATGGCCACTTTGAATTCCTAGTCATGTCATTTGGTGTTACCAATGCCCCACCTGCTTTCATGGACTAGATAAATTGTGTGTTCAAGCAGTATATGGATATGTTCATCATAGTCTTCATGGATGATATCCTAGTTTTTTCCCACAGTGAGTGCGATCATGTAGACCATATCATAATAGTACTTTAGACTCTCAGAGATCATAAGCTAATCGCCAAATTTAGTAAGTGTGAATTTCGAGTAAGGTCAGTAGCATTCCTTGGTCATATCATTTCCGATGATGGAATTAGAGTGGATCCTCAAAAGACTAAAGTGGTAAGAAACTGGCCCAGACCTGTCTCTCTATCAGATATCAGGAGTTTCTTGGGTTTGGATGGCTATTATAGGTGGTTTGTTGAAGGATTTTCTTCTATTGCATCCCCTATGTCTATATTGACTCAGAAATAAGTCAAGTTTTAGTGGTCAGATCCTTACAAGAAGAGTTTTCAGGAGTTGAAGACTCGACTTACCTCAGCTCCAGTATTAGCTCTCCTAGATGGTTTAGATGGGTTCATAGTGTATTGTGATGCATCTAGAGTAGGTTTGGGTTATGTCCTCATACAGCATGGTAAGTTCAAAGTCTACACCTCCAGACAGCTTAAGCCCTATGAGAGTAATTATCCTACTCATGATCTTGAGTTAGCAGCCATAGTCTTTGCCTTGAAGATTTGTAGGCATTCTCTATATTGTGTTCATAAAGATGTGTTCACTGATCATAAATGTATTTAGTATGTCTTTTCTTAAAAAGATCTCAATCTTCATCAGAGAAGGTGGTTAGAGCTCTTGAAAGATTATGACAAGAGTGTCCTTTATCATTCGAGCAAGGCTAACATAGTGGCGGATGCTCTCAGTAGACTGTCTATGGGTAGTGTTGCTCATGTGGATGAAAGTAAGAAAAAGGTAGCTCCGGAAGTCCAGCAGCTTGCCAGACTAAGCATTTGCTTAGTTAATATAGATGAGGGTGATATATGGGTTCAGAGTAGTTCAGAAATATCTAGAGTTTCTAAGGTAAAACAAAAGTAAGATAGAGATCCCAGCCTTATCAAACTGAAAGAGTTAGTTCAGGATCGAAAAGTAGAGGTTTACTCCGAAGAAAGAGATAGTCTTCTTCGTTGTCTGGGTCATCTCTGTGTTCTAGGTGTAGATAACTTAAGGCAGCAAATTCTTGCAGAAGCGTATAGTGCGCGCTACTCTATTCATACAAGGGCCACAAAGATGAACCACGACTTGCGGGAAATCTATTGGTGGAGTGGATGAAGAGAGACATTGCAGAGTTTGTGGCTAAGTGCTCTATATGTGAGCAAGTTAAGATAGAGCATCAAAAGCTTAATGGGTCCATGCAAGAGTTCAGTATTCCTATTTGTAAGTGGGAAGTTATGAACATGGACTTCATGACGGGTTTGCCTTGAACTCGTCATCAGCATGATTCAGTTTGGTTCATTGCAGACAGAATAACCAAATCAGCTCATTTCCTTCCAGTTCATACCTCTTATTCAGATGAGGATTACACCAAACTCTACATCAAGGAGTTGGTCATATTGCACAGTGCTCCATTGTCTATTACTTCAGACAGAGGTACCCAGTTTACATTCTCATTTATGGAAAGCATTCCAAAAGTGTCTTGGTACCTAATTTTATCTTAGTACAACCTTTCATCCTTTGACAGATGGTCAAGCATGAAGGACCATTCAGACGCTTGAAGATATGCTAAGGGCGTGTGAAATCGATTTCAAGGGAAGTTAGGATGAACACTTACCTTTGATTGAGTTTGTATACAACAACATCTATCATTCCAATTTTCAGATCTCTCCATTTGAAGCTCTCTATGGTAGGAGATGTAGATCTCCAATTGGTTGGTTTGAAGTTAGTGAGGCCTTAATTATAGGGCCTGACTTATTATTCAATGCCTTTGAAAAAGTCCAGTTGATTAGAGAAAGACTCTGGGCTGCTTAGAACTGATAGAAGTGTTATGAAGATGTTCGTGGAAAAAATCTCGAGTTTGAGATTAGTGAATATGTCTATCTAAAGATCTCTCCCATGAAGGGAGTGAAGTGGTTCAGCAAGAAAGAAAAACTCAGTCCCCGTTATATCGGTCCCTTCAAGATTCTCAGTCGATTCATCAAGGTAGCTTATGAGCTCGAATTGCCTTCAAATCTAACCCTAGTTCATCTAGTCTTTCATGTCTCTTTGATCAAGAAGTGCATAGGTGACCCATCAGTTGTAGTCCCTATTCAGAGCATTGATGTTCAGAACACTCTTTCTTATGAAGAGATTCTAGTCTAAATCTTAGACTATCAGGCTAGTAGATTAAGGAACAAAGAAATTTGATAACGCACAAACTACACCTCTCAACAAAAATGTAAGCGATTGTTGTCAATATAAAACCCAACTAGTTTGGGGTCTAATTCCACAAGGAATATGTTGTGAACTTAAGTCATTTGTGATTTAATCAGCTGCTAGTTGATGTTTTTAGAAATGGGGGTTTTTAGTTGAACAAGTAATTGTTAATCACTTTAATTAGTGTTTGTAATCAAGAGTTTATGAAAAAACCAGAATTATGTTCAATAGGGCTTTTGGTACTTGACAGATGCTACCGGTGGTTCAAGATTCTCACGGTAGTAGGATAACAAGTTATTTTTATTAAAGCTATGCTTAAATGTATATCGACCCACTTAAGAATTTAATCTCCTAATCCTCTAGGACTTAGGAAATTTATATTCACTGCTCAAATTTTACCTTAGGTTAACTAACCTTGTTACAACATTGATTATTAAATGGAAGTTTAGTATTTCCAAGTCCCTGTTAATAATTCACTTCCCACTATATTTGATTTATTTCGCAAGAAAACCAAAGAAGGTATTATCTATCATTTGTAACCAATAGAGAATAATTAAAACATCAGAATTATCAAGGAGTCCTACCATCACTCAAATCTTGAACACTCATCACCTTATCAAGACCGACCCCTAGATCCCATAATTAAGGTTAAAGGAATTTAGCTGCTCATGACGTAATAATCGAAGCAACTAGATGAATTCATGCTTTGAAAGATAAACTTAACAAAAGATGAATAATAACTAGTGAATCTCAGATTATCTCACAACAGAAAATCCCAAATTGATGATTAAATTCTCTTCAAAATAATTGCTTTTTCAAGCCAAGAAGTTAGAGGGAAAATATCAAAGTATCGTGCCTCAAAACTCAAGGTTCGGAACTCTTAAGAAAACCCTAAACAAGGCTTTAAATAGTTCACCCTAATTATAGAAATAAAATAACAAAATTCAGAAATTCTTCGGATTAGGTGACGCCATTTGTGATAGCCTATCAGGAGGCTGACGACTTAACACAAATGTCGTCAGCTTCCTCTTTGCTTTGGACACTTGCTGCCTAACACTGATGAAAAACGGTGACGCCCTATCAGCTCCTTGATGACTTATCACAAATGTCGTCAAGTCTCTCCTTTAGTTTCTATGTGCTGTCGTAGGTTGATAGCATTATTGATGGCTTATCAACTCTTTAACGACCTATCACAAAATGTCGTCATACCTTTCAACTTAGGCCAATTCTCTGCCTTTGGCTTACGATGAAGCTGATGTCTTATCACAGGGATGACGACTTATCACAAATGTCATCATCCATACTTTGCCTCTATTTACTTCAGATTTTAGCATATTTGCTGCCATTCTTGTTGGTTCTCTAACATATTAGCTTCTTCTACAAAATCAAACACAAAACAATTAAAAATGACAAAAGTTGCTTAAGACTTCACAATTATTCTTAGTTAAAAGACTCAAATGTGTTAGCATTGGCTTACACATCAACACCATCAACTTAAAAGAATTGCTTGTCCTCAAGGAACTCAACATAACTAAGAGAATACAAAGCATATTTAGCAGTCAATCATCCATATCATCTCAAATAACTTTCACCATCTCCAAATTCAGTCAATTCAAGTACAATGAAGAACACCAATGCAAAACACAGGAATCAAGATATGGCATCAATTCAGCAATAACAACCATGCATAGACTAGTTTTACACTACCCGAATAAGTTAGTAACTAGCAATGTATCTAGTGTGCCCTCACAACCAAGAAATCTCCCTCATCTCATATCAAGAATTATATATGTAACCATGGGGACAATTAAAACAATCACTCCCAGAATGAAGTTCCAATCAGTGTATGCCAAGTACCATAGGCTTGCCCTTATTTTCATTACCTAGATCTTCAGATAGGTCAGCTAGTATCACTATAGAACTTCTCTTAGGCTTGTAATGTAGGCTAGGGGCCGGTATGATACTCGATGGTATTTAAAGTGACTAAGCCTCCTTGACACTACACTATCTTTTTGGGGTGTCACTCATTAACCTTTTTTGCTCTTCTTTTTTCTTGATTATAATTATTTAGGATGGGTGCAGTCTTTTGTCAATTACTTATTCTTTTGCACAATTTTTCCTTTTCTTGCTCTTTTCTTTTGCACCCAGCTTTTTATTCTTTTCTTTTATGATACCTTTCTTCATACTTATTCTATATCATGCACCCCTATGATAGCCATACTCAACTTAGGCCATTTGCCTAAGTCAAGGTGCACAATGTCCAAGGAGGACAAAGGACAAAACAGGTTCATTATGATCTAAATGAGAAGATGACAGGTGTCATACATAGAAATAGGCTAATTAGGCTCAAAATAGGGATCAAAGGATATGACACACATAGGAAAGGTCATTTAAGCTAAAGTGAGCTAATATTAAAATGACCTATGATCCTTTCCTAACCCCTATCCTTGAACCTAGGTAAGACTAACCGGGCAAGTTCTGGCTTCAGCATAAAGAGGGAACTGAGTAACATTTCACACACACTTGGCGCACATTTATATAGCACTCGACTGCTCATTCAGTTCATGCAACTTTTTAGCAATGATTATTAAGTTACTAGAACTAATGCCATACAAAGATGCATGGTGGTCACACTTAAATACAAATCACCCAGTTTAAAGTAGTAGACCATTTAAAAAGGTGTACAAAAATCACAAAAACAATTTAACTGCCTCAAGTACAAGTATTTCTCCTAGTTGACTACAAAATTTTACAACAACAACTTTACCCTACACCCTCAACATAAAACCAAAGAAAATCTAAACTAGGGTTAGAGTATACCTGGAATAGATCAATCCCGGGGGTCATGAGTTCCTGACCCTTCTTCTACATCTCCATCAGAAGCCTCTATCTGTTCTAGTGCAACTGGTCTATGAGTCTATGAAGTCCTACTAGTAGAGTCACCTGCGACTCTCGCTCGGATGGTTGCCTCCCATCTCTTATTATCCACTAAGGACTCAATTCTTTCCTTTTTTATATCCTCCTTTTTAGACTTCTTTCTTGCCCTATTTTCTACTTTTCTTTCTTCATCATTGTCGGACCTCTCTCTCTTTTCTTTTCCTTTCTTCTCACCTTTCTTTTTTTTTCTTCACTAGCTCCTCCGTGAGATCAAGCATCAGGATTTCTCCCTTATACTCCTCAACTACTGGATCTATTGACACTCTAAAGTGGTGCTGCTATAGCTTTCCAACCTCTTTCTTTACTTTTTCTAGGTCTGATCTAAATAATGCCATCTCTGAAGCTTACATCTCTCTTGACTGCGCATTAAAGATATTCTCCAATTCATAAATTTGGCCCAACAAAGCCTTGTAAGGCTTAAGTGTAGCCTTAACTCTTTTGTCAACTATAGCTACAAATTGCTTGGCAAAGATCTTATGCTAAGCCTTGTACAACTTGGACTACTTTTCTACTCTCCTGAAATTCATAGGGTTGAAGGCAAATTCTGTTGTAGTCACTGTAGCTAGAGGATTTGTCTTAGTTCTAGGAACTAATGATTCTTCCATTGTTGCGGATGTTAGAGGTACAACTTCAGAATCAGGCACCTCTGCATTAGGTGCTGAACTAGTACCTGTAACCGGTGGTTCAGTTGGAATCTCTGCGTCCTTGTCAAGCATTAGCCTTTGCTGATTTTACTCATTTCGGATTGGATTATAGTCTTTTTGGCAAAGAGTTCTTCTTCTAACCCTACAATCTTCAGCACATTTGCTGCCCTACACAACTCTTTGCCAAAACTTTTAATTAGTTAGAGATAAAAATATTGTATCAGACCTCGAGACCCAAATTTTTGTCTCTTCGATGATAATCTCTCCAAAATTTAGTTTGAGGTTAGCTACAAAACTTGCAACTAATATTGCTCCATAATCCCCTAGGATATTATCACCATCTGTAGGAATTAACCACGTACGTACAATACTCCACCATAATACTGCTTCTGCAGTTAGGGAGGCCTTGAAGATCCTCCACTCAGATTTGTTAGCCATTTCAGTTCTCCATCAGCTATTAGTGTGGCTAACTAATTCCACTAATTTTCCCAATGCTTCAACTGGGTATATAAAGTAGGTGAGGTGTCCTGAGGAGTAAAGTTTGAGCCATGAAGGAACTTGTTAATTGTTGCTTCAGAAACATCCACCATTACACCCCGTACCGAAACTTTATCCGACAAAGGTTGGTCAACAGCTTTCTCTCCTTCTCTACATATGTTTTCCTAGCGAGCTTGGTAGTTTGCATAGAACTCCCTAACTAGTGTAGGGCAAAATGAATTTACTCCTCGTGTAGTCCATCCCAAATCATAGCCATGAAATTTCTGCTCCGCCTCCAGGTACCTACTCAACCTCTTAGTGATGATTCTCTTCTCCTCAAAGATTGGCCTCTTGATAGCTTTTCTGTTGGTTCTGCGAAGCCCATCAAAGAAAATTTTCTAAGCTTTGGGAATCTGCCATCTAGTGCTATCTAAAAATTTAAAATTCTTGCATTTGACCATACTTCCCCAAATTAGAGAGTCTTCATCATCTTTTGGCTCAGTATAAGGGGACTCAGTTGATGATCCCTCAGACTCATGCCCCTCAAAATCAAGATGATCTAAATCATGCTCTTCAGATTCAGCATGTGCAGACTCTTGTTGCTCAGAGATAGTCTGCTTAGAATTTGTAAGCTTGGATATTGTTGGCTCAGTGTCACTTTCTTCACTCTCCTCTACCTCAATTAGTAAGGGTGGTGGAGTCTTTTTAGTGCTTTGCTTCTTCTTTTGCTTCATGAGCAGAGGCTATTCCTTTTCATAATTAGACTCTTTGTTAAAAATTCTCTGAGGTACACTTCCCTTGGTCACTTTCTTTGTGGATTTTGAGTTCTTTCCTTTGGGTGCCATTTCAAGACCTGTAGCAAGAGAAAAAAATATTAGTTAACCCTCAAGAGTATAAACACAAACACATTGATCATTGATATTCCACACCCCTTGAAAGGCTTTAGTAATACTTTAGGTCCCAGGTGTGATGGTATTTCTGGTAAACTATCACAGTTGTGATAGCTTATAGTGAATTTTGTCATCCCTAAATAGAACCCAAAAAATTCTTATCGAATTCTGACGACATTTCTTACAAGTCGTCACAGTTGTGACAGCTTATCACGAATGTCGTCAGCTATAAATAGAACCCCAACTTGATTTTAACTCAATTTTTGGTCCTTTTTTTCTTAAAATCCACTTGATTTTCATTTTTGAGCAGAACTTTTAAACCTTAAGCTTGCACAGCAAACTACAGTTTTGATTTTTAGCCATTTTTGAAAGCTAAACTTGGTTCAAGCTTCTTGGGAACTTGGGTTTTCATCAATTTATCACTTACCACTTAAAAAGAAAGTCTAGGTTTTTTAGTTTTAGTTCGAGAGACTTTAAAAAGGGACAGAAATAAACGAAAGATGGAAAGAGAATAGCTTAAAGGTAATAAAAACTAAGTGGGAAGGTGGAAAGGCCAAGCTGTGGATCAGGTTGGGTATTTTTAATTTGGCCCATAGTTTCAGCTAATATTGGGCTAATTGTGACGACATTTTTGATAATTCATCACAATTTTGATAGTTTATCACAAATGTCATCAGCCTTAATATAAATTGCCTCAGAGTTACTATTTCTGACGACAAAGCTGATGGCTTATCACAATTGTGACAGCCTGTCAGAAATGTCATCAAGAGCACTTGGCTGGATATATCAATTCCACCTTTTTTGAACTAGAGCCTAACTACACAAATAAATAATTTGCTCAAATATAATAATTTTGGGTTGCCTCCTAATAGCACCAAATTTACTATCGTCGCACGACTTGGTTATCTTGACTATTCAAACTTCGCCTAGAAAATCTGTTGATACCCCTTAACCATCTTCATAGAATATGTCCACGATTGAGAAAACACTCATCTCCTTTGTTGGTGTCATGGATGAGTGTATTTTAAATCTTGCTTTATTGTCATTAAACCTGAACTTCAGCTCATTCAGTTCCATATCCACTATCACTCTCCCAGTTTCAAGGAATGATCTACCTAAAATGATGGGCACTTCAAAGTCCACCTCACAGTCTAGGACTACAAAATTAACAGGAAGAATGAAGTCGGCAACCTTTACCAATACATTGTGTAATATACCCACTTGCCGCTTTACAGACCTATCTGCCATCACCAATCGTATATTTGTTGGGGTAGGATCCCCCAAACCCAGTTTTTTGTACACAATGAGTGGCATTAGGTTTATACTAGCTCCCAAATTGCATAGTGCTTTTGTGAAATTCCGGGACCCAATAGTACACAAGATGGTAAACACTCTCGGATCTGCCTTTTTCTGCACTAAAGACCTTGTAGAGATAGCGCCACAATGACAGAGATTTTCCTTCAGCTCATGTCTAACCTTCCGTTTCTTAGTCACAAGGTATTTTATGAAATTTGCGTATCTTGGAATTTGCTCAAGTGCCTCAACCAGAGGCATATTTATTGTTAATGACAGAGCACTACCATGAATTTGCTGAATTTTGTATCATAACCTTTTTCTTTAACCGCTCAGGAAATGGGGGTGGTGGTCTTAGGATAGTTTTCAGCACTACCTCCTTCTACTTCTCTTTGTCTTTATTTGGAGCATCTTTAGAATTATTTAGCTTCTTAGACTCCACTAGACCACTTTCTTCCAATTCAACATTAACTTCCTCATCAACTACAGGTTTGCCCACAGAAGGGTCAGGTAATATCTTACTACTTCTAGTGGTAATAGCTATACATGAATTATTATTTTGTAGATTTTGGACTGTATCACTTGGTAACGTTACGCTCTTCCTCTGATTGAATGCTATAAAAAGTTAGCTCATCTGCTGCTCCAACTATTTGATTGTGGTGGAGTGTGAGTGCACCAACTTACTGATGGATGTCAGATCGGTCATCATGCTAGTCACACCAGAGTTGGTATCTTCCACTCCCTTCAACAACTTAGCCATTATGTCCTCCATGGACATCTTTTCAGAACTTGTTGAAGCAGCCTTACAATTTCCAGGAGGGACATATAACCCACTTTTGTCATTGTTATTTGTCTAATTTCCTTTCTTCCTATCTTTATAACCAGGCTTATTATTGTAAGTCTGACCTTGATTCCCTTGTCTATTGCCTCAGAAACCCCTTTGATTATTGATATAGTAAGCCTCTTGATCTGCATCAGCCTCACTTTTATCTCGGGATCCCATAACTTTCACCTTTTCAATCTTTCCTAATAGCAAGTACTTGGTTAGTAAGTCCATCTGTGTTTTAAGGTGAGCTATTTTTTGGTAACACACCTATTTTCTTTTGCATTATTCCACAGTAATACCAACAAAAGCAGTGGGGTTGGCCATCACAGAGTTTCTGGTATGCCATGTCCAACTCTATTTGGTCATTCTGTCCAGCATCTCTGAAGCCTCTGGAGATATAAGATCAAAAAATGAACCACCAGTAGCATTGTCTACAATTGGCTTTGTAACAGAGTTAAAATCCCTGTATAAAGTCTCGATCAAATGTATGTCCGTCATGTTGTGGTTTGGACACTGTGTCAGCTTCTTCTTTAATCTTTCCTAGGTTTCAAGCAAGGCTTCGGTCGGGAGCTGCCTAAAGTTGCTGATCTCATCTCTCAACTGTACCCTCCTAGAAGGTGGAAAGAATATTTCTAGGAAAGCCCCTTTTAACTGCCTTTAGTTAGTTATAGAATCGGCTGTCAGCTTATTTAGCCATAATGATGCCTCCCCAGACAGAGACAATCGAAATAATCTCAACCAAATAGCATTATAGCCCACTCCTGGGTTATTAAAAGATTTGTAGATAGTGACAAAATTCACCAAATGTAAGTTTGGGTCATCCCCAGGAAGGCCACCAAATAACCCCTTCAGATTTAGGAGCTGAATTATAGTACTCGTAATGCTAAATTATTCCCCAGGTGCCAACGGTTGAGGAATAGTTGCACCTATTGCACCTGCTCCTTCCATTCTATCATCATCATCATCATTGAGATCATATTGTACCGGCCGGTACTCTTGCCTTTCTCAGAATGGACGGTTCCTGTTAACATACGTCGTACTAGTGTAGTTATTTGCTCTGCACGCCTTGGGTTACTAGGATTCAGCAACTCCTCATTCCCAAAATCTTTGTCCTCAGGATTTGGATGTCACGCTTGTTTCCTGAAATTTTTCACATTCACCTGACCTCTAGCTAAGGCTGCCAATCTGTCAACCTCTTGATGTTCTGCCATTCTTCCAATTTGTTACGGTTTTGGATTAGGTGGTAATAATGATTCTCCGAAACTTCTGGTTCTTGGCATACACTATAAAGATCCTGCAAATAAACAAAAATAAAAAATAAACATAAAACTAGGAAACTTGACTAACAGTCAATTAGCGTACACAAACTTCAGTTTTCAACAATATTCCCCGGCAACGGTGCCATTTTTGATAACGCTCAAACTACATCTCTCAACAAGAATGTAAGCGATCGATGTCAATATGAAACTCCACTACGTTAGGGTCGAATCCCACATTTAATTTGGTGTGAACTTAAGTCATTTGTGATTTAATCAACTGATAGTTGAAGTTTCTTGAAATGAGGGTTTTTAATTGAACAAGTAATTGTTAATCACTTTAATCAATGTTCGTAATGAATAGTTTATGAAAACCCAGAATTATGTTCACTAGGGCTTTTGGTACTTGATAGATGGTACTAGTGATTCAAGATTCTCATGGTTGGTAGGACAACAAGTTATCTTTATTGAAGTTATGCATAAATGACTCTCGACCTACTTAAGCATTTAATTACCTAATCCTCCCGGACTTAGGGAATTTATATTCACTACCCAAATTTTACCTCAGGTTAACCAACCTTGTTACAACGCTGATTATTAAATGGAAGTTTAGTATTTCCAAGTTCCTATTGATAATTCACTTCCCGCTATATTTGATTTCCTTCTCAAGCAAATCAAAGTAGGCATTATCTATCATTTGCAACGAACAGACAATAATTAAAACATCAGAATTATCAAGGAGTTCGACCACCTCTCAAATCTTGAACACTTAGTCCCTTATCAAGACATACCCCTAGGTCCCATAATTCAGGATAATGCAATGTAGTTGCTCATGACTTAATAATCGAAGCAACTAGATGAATTCATTCTTTGAAAGATAAACTTACCATAAGACGAATAATAACTAGTGAATCTCAGATTAGATCATGATAGAAAATCCTAAAATACTGATTAAATTCTCTTCAAAATAATTGCTTTTTCAAGCTAAGAAGTGAGAGAGAGAAAATATCAAAGTATCATGTCTCAAAACTCAAGGTTTGAAACTCTTAAGAAAACCCTATACAAGGCTTTAAATAGTTAACCCTAATTATGGAAATAAAATAACAAAATTCAGAAATTCTTCAAATTAGGTGATGTCATTTATGATAGCCTATTAGGAGGCTGACGACTTATCACAAATGTTGTCAGCTTCCTCTTTGCTTTAGAAACTTGATGCCTAATGCTGACGACAAACAGTGACTCCCTATCAGCTCCTTGATGACTTATCACAAATATCGTCAAGTCTCTGCTTCAGTTTTCATGTGCTACCTTAGGCTAACAGCATTCTTAATGGCTTATCAGCGACTTGATGACCTATCACAAAATGTTATCATAGGTTTCAACTTAGGCCAATTCTTTGTCTATGGCTGACGATGAAGCTGATAGCTTATCACAGGGCTGACGGCTTATCATAGATATCGTCAGCCACACTTCACCTCTATTTACTTTAGATTTTAGCTTATTTGTTTCCATTCTTGTTGGTTCTCTAACATATTAGATTCTTCTGCAAAATCAAACATAACACAATCAAAAATGACAAAAGTTGCTTAAGACTTCAAAATTATTCTTAGTTAAAAGCATCAAATATGTTAGCATTAGCTCACACATCAAAGTTCCTCTAGTTAAGGTTCTTCAGAGAAATCAATCCATCGAGGGAGATACTTGGGAAGCAGAGGAAGACATGTGTACCAAGTATCCTTACCTCATCTTCACTAACTCAGATCAAGTTCAAGGTAATAGTTCTCTTTAAGCTTACTCAGTTTTATGTTGTTCATCACAAACTTGGTATACAGCTTTATGTTCATGTTCCCATTAGAAACTTGGTATCATGTACCATTGCATATTCAGTCATGCATACATGCATCAGTTCAGTTATGTAATTATGCATCAGACATGCATTCTTATTGTGATAAACTTAGTTCTTTAAAACACTCAGTCATGCATTTATGAATCAGTTACATATGCATGTTCAGTATTATATGTTCAGCTTGTCAGTTATGTCAGTCATGAGATCATGTTCCAATTATTCATGTTCAGTATGTACATCAGTTGTCTATTCTCCTCTCTCAGTTAGTTTCATTTGAGGATGAATGTTCTCAAGGGGAGATATTATAATACCCCATACTTTTCCTAGATAATTTCATGTCAAGAATGTCAAGTATTAGTTTCTAAATTGAAATATAGTTATTCTATGAGGAATTTTCTAGATTTTCACTTTTTTTCATGTGGGAAATTTAGTCATATTTCTATTGATATAAGAATCACCCAAATCTGATAATCGGGTCAGAAGTTATGACTATTTCAAGTTCCCATCATAAAACAGTGTCTTATTAGTCAGTGGCGCACCATGCCACAAGAGGAAATAACATTTTCCAAATTTTAGTAGGGGTCCACGATTATGGCACGTCGTGCCAGGTCCCAAGTTCAGAATTATCCTTTTCCAGTGTCTTAGGACGATTTCCTTCGCGTCGCACCAGGGGTTCAATTTGGAAAAATTTTACTGAAATTAAATGATGCATCTAGAGTTTAAAAGGGCCAACTTCCCATCCTTATTTAAGTCGTTTAACACGTGATTCAACCAATATTCACCCAAAATACTCTCGCTTCTCTAAAAAATCTCTTAAGAACAATCTAGGGTTTTCATAGAAGATCCAATTCTAAGAAAGTTTTTTCATCAATTTTCACAAAATCATGAACTAAGGTATGTGTAGTGTTTATTCATGGACTACTTTCGTCCATGAAGCCCAAGAATCTCTTTTCTAAATTTAAGTTTATGAATTTCTTTATGAATTTTATGTTGGATTTGTTTTGTTTATGTTAAGAATGATCAAGTGAATTCAAATCCATGTTGGGTGATCAATTTTATATGGAATTGATTTGTATAAATGTCTATTTATGTGAACCTATGAATAAACCCTATATGATGAAATTAGAGATGAATCATGAAGATTAATTATTGTACAATGTTGTGTACATGTACTATGCGTACCATGGTTTGATTAAATGCCTAGATGAAGGAATAATGTCCACCTATTATAATATCATGAAATCCCTATGTATGTATAAGTTATGCCTATCACATGTTTTGATGGAATGCTTCTATAAATATATTATGGATTATGATGTTAGTTATATGTTCAAGTAAGTTATACTTGGTCAGTTTCCTTCCATCGAGTTCTAGGGATACTCATACCTAAAACATTAGCTGTGTGCCTAGAGCCATGTCATGTTTTCACGATACTCTTTGTCAAGCTATGATCCTTAAACTTTAGACAGTCTTATGACTCAGGAAATCTCCATGCACTCAGTTAGTTGTCAGATATCAGTAGTATTCTGTTAGTCAATGAAATTTAGTAACTCAACCCATATTTAGTTCAATAAATCATTTTCAGAGTCTATTTAGATGGGAGTAAGAATTAGCACTGAGTGAACCTAAGGATGGGAACACACTCTGTCGGATAAGGGTGTGATTCTTAAAAGTCATCATTACTTTCCAAAACTATGTAGCCAGTATAGGTTGAGACATCAACACTATCTGAAGAGGGTTTATAAGGTGGATAAGCACTGTCTGATAAGATCCCCACCATTCTTGTCCTTACCAGTGGAGCGCTAGTGACACCCTTCTAATTGGGGTTACAAATTGGACCTTAACTCAGCCATAATGGTGTATCAGGGGCATATCAGTTAGATAACTACTTCCCATAGTTTCATGTTATAGAATCAGCATTGTCAGATATAGTTAATAAGTCTCAGTAATAGAACTTAGATAGTTCTTTAGATTTTAGGACTGTTAGATACAGTCAACTCAGATACAATACAGAAATCAGATAGTTCCACCAGATTCAAGACTCTCAGATATAGTTACTTATGTTATAAGTTATATTCAGATTCAGTAATTATGTTATCACAGTATTAGTGGCAGTTGTTTGTCTCATGCATGTATTCTCACACTCATGATATTTAGTTAGTTATTATTATTGTTCATGCATATCAACCCCATGTATTCAGCCTACCTCACATACATACCAGTATATTTAAAGTACTAATGCATTTGTGCTATGGTGTCTTATATCATTAGTTTAGAGACACGAGCTCCAGAGCATCAGTAGATTCCAGATATCTGTAGAGAGAGTTAGAAGTAAGTCCTCATCTTTTGAGGATATGATTATTTCCCTATTATTTATTAATCAATTTATTAGGTATAGTTAGTTGGAGATATGTCCCATCAACTTCTTACTCAGATAGTTCAGTCAGTTAGAGGCTTTCTAGACTATCATGTTTCCAACTTCAGTATGTTCAGTTTTGTTTTGGGTATTCTATTACCTCACATAGATGTTATATCATTCAGATCATGTTTAGTATTAAACCTTATGGCCTTTCAATTCATGTTTCTGCATGATAAAGTATTTTATGCAGTATATAGATATAGATATTAGTCATGGGTTAGCTTATGGTCCTTTGGGGTCACTGTGTAGCATTTTGGGTACCAGATTTGGGGCGTTATAGTAGAACAGTTTATTTGCACTCACGACATTCCAGATGAATCTCAAGGGGTCCGTGAAGACTTGGAATTCTCTGAGTCTCTAGCTAGTGCACCACTTAGCTGGTACACTCACATAAATGACACTTTGGACACTTATGCAATTTAGTAGATAAGACCAAGTATCGCTTATGTGATATCTTGGTCGCGAACCCAGCATAAGAGATGATAGGTTAGCTTATGCAATACCTACCTCAGGTAAGGTATCGTATATGCAATGCTTGATCGCTTATGTGATAGTCTCGTAAGTGACCCGATGATCTCATATGCTATGCCTGGGCCTAGTAAATACTTATGTTTTGCTATTTTTCATCATTTTTGAGAATTAAAGCTTGGGTTTTTTTTTTTTTGAGCAATTTCTTTCATTTCTAAGGTGGGTGAGCTCCAAAATATCTATTTCAACAATTCTCTACAAACTGTATCATTTAATTCTTGTTTAATGCAAATTTTAAAGTAAAAATTAGGGATTTTTGCTCGAAAGGCCTAAAAGTTGTGGTTCTTCAATTTATACCTTGATTTTAACCTATTTTATCTTTGGTGAGTTTCTAATCTTACAATTATCATTATTCTCTCAAGTTCACCTTCAAAACAACTTCAACTCTTAATTTTTCAAAATGGATTTTTGGGATTTTGCTGGTAAGATTGAGAAGGTTTTTTTCATTGATTTGAACCTCTTTTTTTGCTTGAGTTTTCAGTTGTGGACTCCTATTAGTATGGGGAATGTGTTTTAAAGTTAAATTTATGGTTTACGTTCCTTTTTCAAAAACCCATTTCGAGCTCCGCTTTGACCCCAACATAAAAATAGGCAATATAGATATTGTTGGCTTTCTTTTGATGTGTATATTCTATATGTTTATATTTTAATTGGTTTCAAGACTTAAGTGAGAGATTCTCAATTAAAGTCTTTCGAACGGGTTTTTGGCTTTCCTGGTAGGTTATGACTTAACATTCTTCAGACTAGGTTAGGTAGTTTATATTGGTACAAAATCATGTTAAGGTCTGGGAACTAAAAATGAAAATGGCTATATTATCATGTTGTGCTCATGTGAGGGCCTATATATTGATGTTATTTGGTGGATTTGCAATATTACTTTCTATTGTATTTTATTTGATGAGACTAATATGGTATTAATGGTGTATTTTAATGTATTTTACGTAATGAGCATATGGTTTATGTTGGATTTCATGGATGGTTAGAAATATTAAGTGAATAATTGGCTCACTTGGTTGAATATGGAAATTCTTATTCTGGTTTGTTGTGAGAGTTATATCCTCATATCATATACGTTCATGAAACATTGGTACCACTATGGAAATACTAGAAAATACTGACTTTTTGGACAGAAAATATGACAATTTAAAAACCCTCTACCAACGGATGTACCAAAGAGGAGATATGGATATTGATATTGAATTATTTGTTGCATATGGGTTGATGAAACCCTATAGGTCCTACGTAGGAAAGCTTTATCTCCATAGGTGTATACGGAGGTTGTGTGACAACCTCGTACATCATCATCATCATCATAATCATCATCATCTCAATTGTATTTTGTATTTACTTTATACTTTTCTGTGATATATTATTTTCCTTGATATTATACCTTTCTATGTGTATTTGTTCCTTTTTATTTGTATGTGTGATATCTGTATACTTGTATTTCTCTCTCGTATTGCTATAGTGTATGTTTATATGATAGAACTGTTAGTGAAGACAAGGTGGGCTACTATTTAGGATATTTTCTAGTTGTAGGTGATGTGACCATAATGTATATTTTTTATGCTTTATTTTCTACTTTACTTAGTCAGCCTATAATACCTATTGAGTACATGTGGATTGTACTAACCCATAATATTCCCTTTCAGTGCAAATCTAGGTTTGTGCACCTTACGGTGGTTGATTCAGGCAATATTTAGAGCTTTTTGAGACAACAATTGATTTTATGTGTCTATAATTGACTACTACCTTCCTTATTTAGACTATGTCTTTATTTGCATTTAGAGGTAGAGTTTTTCCCATTTGGATACCTTATGTATTTTTAATCTCGAGTTGTATTAGTTAGCTCTTACATTATGATATCAGGTTTTGGAATTTTGTTATGATATCTTTGGTTATGTCTCTTTTTATCATATTTGTGTTTATTGGATTCATTCAATAAACATTGACTTGGGTATTGGTGATTACTTCCCTTTGCACATCAGTTTGGGTAATTGGCTTACTTGTCAAGGCTTGCCACGATAAGTGTCATCATAACCCTTGGTTTTGGGGTTGTGTCAAATTGGTATCAGAGAATCTAGGTTCATTGGTCTCATCAATGTAAGAATGGATATCTAAAAGAGTCTCATGAATTGGTACATAGACGTTTGTATCTATCCTTGAGAGGTTGTAAGATAACTTTCAGAAATTTCCCTTATTATGTGGATTTCCTTTGTACCTTGTGTTCTAAGCTCTAGGTAATCAAACTCATCTCTTATCTGACTCCTCGGACTGTAAGGAACGAGCCTCTCCAAAAAAGGCCATAAAAAACTTTCCCCAAGTCATCTGTAGAGAATCAGGAGGTCTGTTACTAACAAGTGACCTCAACTAATATCTAGCGACATCCCTCAACTGATAAACAGTATATACAATACCATACGACTCAAGAGAACCCAGGTTACGCAACTTCTCATGACAGTTAATCTAGAACTCATAGGCATCCTTGCTCACAACATCAGTGGACCAACGGGGACCCAAATGATTGAACCTCTCAAATATATTTTGATCCTTAGAAGACATAACTATACTCTTAATAAGTTGAAGCATGGTGTATCTGGTGAGATGATATCCCACCTGAAGAGGTAACATTGACGAAAGATGAACTTCTGATCTTGAAAACCATACTCAAATACAGGTACTGAAGAAGGAATAACACTCAGAGTCTGTGGAGTACCAAAAGCAGAAGTAGGCACTACTAGAGCATCCACACTCGAGGCTGAAGGAACACCATAAGTAGGTTTTGGCACATGCATAGGTACAACAACTGAAGTAGGGGGAACTATTTAGCTAGTTAGTGATCGTGGACAGTGCAATACTATACCCGCCAGGCCAGAGGCCGAGTCTTCAGATGCTATTATCATAGGTATTATCCCCATTTATTTAGGATCTGTATCTGTGTTATTTGATCTAGGATAGACTTTCTCCTATGTGACTGCATATTTAACTTTAGGTTTTGATTCTACTATTGAGCATCTTGCCTTGCTTATTTGTGTATCTACCACTGTAGGAGACTCTTTAGTAATGGATCGAGTGCACCGATCTTGTATGAATTTTATTGGGTGTGACACTTGAGTAGATATGGTCTACTTCAACATTATCTTAGGTATGTATTATTTAGCTCCTTACTATACTGTCCTAGATTGTTATGCTAAGATCGTAACTTTAGCTTCACCGGGTATGCGAAGGATAGCTTGGAAGGGTGCTCTTTATTCCGGTGCCAAAAGGGTTATATCTTATGTTAAGGCTCATCCCTTGGTTAAGAGGGGATTTTTGTTTTATTTGGCTCATATTCATGATACTAGTGTTGCTTTACCTCCCATTTTGGAATCTATTTATGTTCTTTATGAATTCATGGATGTGTTCTCTACAGATTTACCTGGTATACCTCTCGATCAAGATGTTAAATTTTCCATTGATGTTGAGCCGGGAACCAAGTCCATTTCTATTTCCCCTTATAAGATAGCCCCATCCGAGTTGAAGGAATTGAATGACCAATTACAATAGTTGTTGGATAAGGGATTTATCTAACCTAATATATCACCTTCGGGTGCTCCTGTCTTTTTTGGGATGAAAAAGGATGGTTCTATGCGTATGTGTATTGATTATCGGTAGATGAACAAGGTGATGGTTAAGAATAAGCATCCTCTCCCTCGGGATACATGAAAAAAAGAGTCATTCGACTTATAGAATAGTCATTATCCTATGTTGGTATACATAATTTCAGGCATTTACCGTTTCAACCTATGCCTTCATGGTAAGTTAACTAACTCCCTTATGCTCGTGACATTATCTTATTTATCTGATTAGTTCATTATAAAAATGCTAGTCGTGTTACGCTCATATTTATAGTTTAGCCTTCTTAGGCTCATGCTCATGGTTTAACCTTTATAGGCTTATGATTATGTATAGCCACTTTAGGCTCATATTGAGAGTTAACCATAATAGGTTCATATTCATGAGTTAACACTATCAATATTGAAGATCCATGATAGGTAATTTCATGGTTAGATATGATATAATTCATGTACATGATTGGAACCATTCTTGTAAGAATATTCATATTTAAGTACATATTACGTCAATAGGGGATTTTTGGGAAGTTGGTACTATTATACTGAGACTTGCAAATTCATAATGTATAGATCACAGTGCAAAGAGTCTAACGAATGTTGCATGAGTTTTAAGAGTTATACTTTTAAGAGTTTCATAAATTATATTTTATAACTTTATTAGAAACATTCATATGATGGCATGACTGAGATTTTGACATGGAATATAGGGCCATAATATTGTATTACAAATCATCTACTGCCCGAGATTCTGGAAAATAGATTGACATGAGATCCCAATAGGAGATAAAACAGTTATAAATAGTAAAAAGTGAACTCAAACTCCCAATCTAAGAATCTGACAATATCAATATGGGGAGTTTAATTTTCAAAGGGCTATTTAACAGGCCACCGGGTCAATAATTTGCGAAAATAGGAAGAAAATTGTACAAAGCAACCAGTGAAGCAATCTTACAACTAATGGAATAGTTATACAACCAGTGCAATGGTCATAGAACCAGTTATACAAATTCTTATAGAGCTACAATTGGTTAAGACCATATCAACAGTTAAGAGGATGAAAAAGGATGAAAAAAGAAAGATGTTACTTTTCTTTTCTTACCCTAAGTATCTACGAAAAATATATTTATGTGTTTGATTGAGGAATAGGAGTATGAAAGTTTCTGCAATTCTAGTTTATCTTGAACTAATCGAATTGGTGAGCATGAAGTTTCAAGAATACATATAGATTGTCTTACATACCACTAGCCGTTGAAGAAATTTACATCGAGAAGAGTGAACCAACCTTGATTTCTTGAACAAAATCTCTAGGACCTCTTAGGAGTTCGGTGTGAGAGGAGGAATAAAGATGTTTGTCGGTCGAAATTGTATGAAAAAATGATGGGGAAAGAGTGTTTTATCCTGTGAAACTCGAAGAGAGCAGGGAGGGCTTTTATTATTGTAACATGTACCTAATAGATAGTCAGTCTAGGAATCATAATATACAAATAATGAAGAAGTAGGTTTTAATCACTTGTGTTTAAGGTAGAGAGGAAAAGACAAAATCACCCCTCCAAGAATATGAAAATAAAAGGAAAAAGAGAGAAAGTTTTCTTCTATTATGGGGTTGTTCTTAGTTAAACACGCGTAATTTTTTACTCGAGAATCGGATTGATGAGTTGTTCGTGTCATTGTAAAAAGACTAAAAAATCTTTAATTTGATAGGTTATAGGTCACGTAACTCTAAATATTCCTAGAGAAATCCTTGTTTAAATTTGGTCCTTCTATGAACCTATACGGAAACTTAATCATTAAAGGACCTTTCAACTCAAACTTGTTTTAGAGATTTCTTATGCCTTTAATTCATACCCAATACCCCTACGTCACTTAATACATGACCTTTACTCCGAGATAAAATAGAATTTCTAGATTCACATCTAAGTACATTTGAAGAGCGGTCCAATTTTCTTTATTTTTAGCTCGAACGTTCAGTGTGTTATGATATCTCTCCCTTGGGATCATTCGTCCTCAAATGATTGTCTTGGATGAGTATCTTTATTGAAATATTTATTAATGACATAAAATTTTCTAACATGTGGAGCATCGTAACAAGCCATGGAAGAAATATACAGGCACGAGTCATGAATGCATGAGACTTAACATAGACATGTCATAACACATGAGTTTCATGAGAAATGAAAATAACAATGTAAGACATGAGTTTAGGTATGATCTATATGGCTATATTAGTTATCTAAATAGGTCTTATATAACATGAATGACATGACAAATACTAGGACATAATTCCTATTAGATTTGAAGTTACATAACATGAAATAGGGGTTCATTAGACATAGGAATGCAGGTATTTTCACCTCTAATACTTGTAGCATTAGATCTCAGCAATAACCTTTGAACTTATCTTTTTTATGAATATTACACTTCCTTATTTCCAAAATACAATTCACCTAAGGGCACATACAAGTACTAAAGTTGATTCTAACACATTCTTACTTTGTCCAAGCTTACTCAAAGGTACAAGGTGACAAAGCCAAAATACTCATGATCATCTGAATTTCAAGATTCCATAATCTAATTCCCTTTAAGAACCTTCATCTTGATTGTTGACTTGGTCGTAGGTTAGTACTAAAACTCAACAAGGAATCTTTTGCATCTACAGCTATACCCAGGCACATTACTTTTTCTCATCCTGAAAACATCCATCCTCAAACTCTAATCAAGAAGTCACAAATTTCATAGTGTATTTAGCTACATAGGTATCGACATGATATCTAAGCTCATTACTATAACTTCATGTTTTCTTCCCAGTTAATAAGAAAAATCTTCTCCATCTACCCTAGAACCTTTATGAACCACAATTTCATGTACTCCTAACAGGGGACACCCCATATGAATTTATCTAACTATTACATATAACTAATTTTCATCTCGTACTTCATCCATGCTTATGATCTTGATGAATCGATATACTGCCATCATCAAAACAATGAATATCTAGTAACTCCTATCCAATAACTACTCAGCTGATATCACACCACTGTCACGTCATAAAGAATACCACCGGAGGACTAGAGTATGAGCATCAGGAATATAAGGGATACTGCTCAATCACTACAAATAATTATCGTGACCTTGCTAATAAAGATGTGTCCTATGTATAATGCATAATAGGCATGGATATTTCATATATAAAATATATAATGTACAACTAAAGACTCATTTTGGATATTGATAATGACATAATAAGATTTTGAAACATATCAAAAAGTGTGAGTTCATAGGACTGGCATATTGAAATTCGTGGATTCTTAGAGTAAGTCTGGTATCATTGAGTTAAGCTTATTTTTATTCTAGGAACTTAGTATGAATGTGAATCAGTATAAAGTTCATGAACCTAGATCATGGGCATAATTCTAATTTTAGGACATGATTAAAGTGCCATAGTGACTGAAGTACAAGGGATATTTTAGGATACGTATGGGTCACTTTCTCATTATAGCTTTTTTTTAACTTATTACATTAATATTTGTATCCAAAGACATGACATGGTTCCTCACCCAATCATCTTCCCCTTAGCTTAAAATTCAGTATCCTACGTTTGTGGACTTATTATCTAAACTAAGCTATCATTACTTTACTCTGCTTGGTCAGGGCATCACTGTATACATGAATACTAAACTATCTGTAATAGACCAAATTTGTAGATACTTAATCTTAGCTAGGACTTCTTTCTGAGATACTACTCTAAACTTTTACTTGCCTCTATGGCCATCATTCTATAATTTATGCTCCTATAGGTATACATACCCACCTTAAAAACTTAAAAGGCTGGTCTTTTCTCACTAGTCTACAATTATCACATCTCTAAATTTCTATCCACCCAATATTATAGAATTAGAACTTATATCAGGAGACTTAATATTGTACTGTCTTATTTTGGTTCAGACCATAGGATTACCACATAACTCATACCTGGAATCTCTCTAACTTACACAATATCAAGAATAATAAACTAGGAACACACCACACTTAGGAGGTTAGAATCTCATCTACGATATATATCTCTTCTAGAGCACACATCTTCTCTTATAATTCGTAATATTTCCTTATCATCAAATATTTTAGCCTTCATATATTACACTTATACTTTCACACTTTCCACAAGTTAACATCTTAATTTCTCACATACGTTATGTCAATCCCACTGTATCAAATCCTAACCAACATTCTTTCCCTCATGCTAGCCTTCTTCTTATCACGACGATCATATAAGGTCAAGCTTTATGGTCTAGTGCTAAACATAGATGTAAAAACTCATATACTTATACTACTTAGAATTATTTCTAATGAAGGTAATCAAGAATTACTAGGTGATTGAGGGCTCATGACAAAATAGTAAATTTTTAATCTAGTCTCACAGCCTATTTAGTTGCAATCTGTCTGCGTATTTTTTTTGCACACAGCTACTAATTATTCAATGACTTGCCTAAACTACATTTATAGATCTAAAAAAACAAGTTGGGGTAATCTTTAAAACTTAAGGGGTAGCCTCAATTTGTTAATTCCTGACCACTCTATCCTCCTGTTCATAACATATACTTAATCTTTACTAACACTATCACATGTTGTCCTAACTTGCTTCCTAGTTCAAGAATACTTCTAAGTCATCATATCCAAAATCCTTGCTCTACTTGCAACCATCAAATTTACACCAAGACCAACACCTAAGGACATTTCATGTTATCACTCAGTTAATAGATAAATGACTTCAGCAACATACTTTGATTAATTTACCATCTCAGCTTTTAGGCCACTAAACTATTGAATTTATATTTCTGGATCTAGATTTCATTCTACTGCTTATGACTTACAATAACCCAAACTACACTATCTCTCAAGTGAAATTACTACCCAAGCATTGACATACAAACTTTTTTGATTAACATTGTCATCAGTAACAAGGTTCAAAAGGGCCCGAGAGTACATATTACAGCAGGGTCAAACACACGATTCATATAAATAAGGGTGCATCCTTTCGAAATGAAGAACTTAAACACACTAATGGTCTCTTCATAATCTCTCGTGTAGTCTCTAAACTTATAGGTAGGCTCTATCTATGAGAACTACATTGATAGGAATTTGGCATTTACTGCCCCTACCACCTCAAAGGTGAGGCATAGAAGGAACAATTAGAGCAACACACAAGTTTGCATAAGTTTCTTAGGGCAATTCTATTGCACGATCTAGAGTATGAAAGAATAGAAATATTTCTTAAATGCCCTGTAGCCTCTAAATCATAAGTGTGGTGTGCTCCATACCCGTAATTAGGACACTACTAGACATGGCTTCACATACACCTTAGGATACTTGAAATCTGGGCTTTAATACCAAGTTTGTCACATCCCGGGCTGAGGCCCTAGACATGGTACGCACCCGATACTATTCATAGTATAAGCGAACGTTCTGGCATATCACATGAGCATACAGCTAACATAATAAATAGAGAGAAAATAATATAAAATAAGATTTCTTAAAGGATAAAGTCTTTCATCAATGTTCATTAATATTGCATAATGTCTGAAGATACAATAGTAATGATAAATAAGACTAAGAATTTCGAGATATGTTTGACAACTAAACCAATCTGTGAAGCCTCTAATGAATAATTATAACTATCGAGAAAAGACCCTGACATACCTTGATATTAAAAGAAACATAGATAAATTATCATATCTAAATTTATGCTAGGTAGAAAGGAGGCTCACCAATAGTAGAGGATAATAATCCTAATGTTGTGCCTGATCACGAACTTGAAATCTAGAACCTACATCATAAAATAATGTAGCGCCAAATATGATCAATACTTAGAATGTATTGGTATGCAAAACCATTTCAAGAGGGTAGTACATTAAGAGATTAGAAATGATGATAAAATTCAAATTTAAATGATAATTACTGGAAAGGAACAAGAATATAAACATAATTTATAATTGACCAAGTAAGGTAGATTTAATTTCTTTTATTATTTGTGGGAAAAAAAATGAACCATTATAAACCACCATGTGAGCGAACAGAGTCTAATATCGGCCCAATCAGCTAAGCTATCATATACCTTTCCGTGCATAGGACATGACATGACATAATTTTCTAGAAAGTATCCATGGTTAGCCATTTTATGGTAAACATAAAAAAAGAGTCATCCAACTTGAGGAAAAGTCTCTATCCTATGTTGGCAAACATAGTTTTGGGCATTTGTTATTGCAACCTATTCCTTCACAGTCAGCTAACTAACTCTCTTATGCTTATCACATTATCTTATTTATCTGATTAGTTCTTGATCAAAATAATATTCTTGTTACATTCATGTTCATAGTTTAGCTCTTTTAGGCTCATTCTTATGGTTTAACATTTTTAGGCTCATAAGTATGTATATCCACTTTAGACTCATATTGAGAGTTAACTGTAATAGGTTCATATTTATGAGTTAACTCTATCAATATTGGAGAGTCATGATAGGTAATTTCATGGTTCGATATTATATAATTCATGTACATGATTGGACGTATTCTTGAAAAAATGTTCATATCAATATTACTAAGTACCTATTAGGTTAATGGGTGATTCCTGGGAAGTTGGTACTATTATACTAAGAATTCCAAATTCATAATGTAAAGATCACTGTGCAAAGAGTTATACTAATGTTGTGGGAAGGTTACATTCTTATGGATTATGGAACAAGAATTATACTTTTAAGAGTTTTATAAATTATATCTTATAACTTTAATAAAAACATTCACATAATCGCATGGCTGAGATTTTGACATAGAAGATTGGTCTAAGATATTGTATTATAAATCATCTACTACCCGAGATTCTGGAAAATAGATTGACATGGGATCCCAATAGGAGATAAAGCAGTTATTAACAGTAAAAAAGTGAACTCAAACTCTTAATCTAAGAACTAAAAATATCAATATGGGAAGTTCAATTTTCAAAGAGCTATTTAATAGGCCAACAAGACAATATTTTGCAAAAATAGGAAGAAAATCATACAAAGCAACCAGTGAAGCAGTTTTACAATTGGTGGAATAGTTATACAACCAGTGCAATGGTCATACAACTAGTTATTCAAATACTTATAGAGCTACAATTGGTTCAGACCATATCAACATTTAAAAGGATGAAAGAGGATGAACAAAGAAAAATATTACTTTTATTTTCTTACCCTAAGTATATGGAGAAAACATATTTATGTGTTTAATTGAGGAATAAAAGTATGATAGTTTCTTTAATTCTAGTTTATCTTAAAAAAATTGAATTGGTGAACATGAAGTTTGAAGAATACTTAAAGATGGTCTTACATACCACTAGTCATTGAAGAAATTTAGATCACAAATAGGGAACCAAACTTGATTTCTTGAACCAATTCTCTGGGGCCTCTTAGGAGTTTGATTTAAGGAGAGGAATAAGGATGTTTGCAGAAAAATAGTATAAAAACTTATAGGGAAAAATGTGTTTTATCTTGTGAAACTTAAACAAAGCAGGGAGGATTTTTTTATTGTAACATGTGACTGATGGATAGTAAGTCTAGGAGTCTTAACATACAAAATTAATGGAGAAGTAGGTTTTAATCACTTGGGGTTAAGATAGAGAGGAAAATATGAAATTACCCCTCTAAGAATATGAAAATAAAAGAAAAAAAATAGAAATTTTTTGTCTATTATAGGGCTGTTCTGACTATTCTTAGTAAAACATACATAACTTTTTACTTGGAAATCAGATTGATGAGCTGTTGGTGGCATTGGAAAGAAAAATCAGAAAGCTTTAATTTGATAGATTTAGGTCACGTAACTCTAAATATTCTAGGAGAAATCCTTAGTTAAATTTGGTCCTTCTATGAACTTATACAAAAACTTAATCATTTAAGGACCTTTTAACTCAAATTTGTTTTAGATCTTTCTTTTGACCTTATTTCATACACAATACCCCTACATCTTATAAGACATGAAATTTACACCTAGATACAATAAAATATCTAGATTCACGTCTAATTACATTTGATGAGCGGTCTAATTTACTTTATTTTTAGCTTGAAACATTTAGGGTGTTACAATTTATTTTTATTTGAAGTTGTTGAGGCACTATTTATATGGAGTAAGTTGTGATATTTTCTTTGATCATTGTAGAATTTAGTATGTTTTCACCCAGTGATATCTTAATATAAGACAACATCGTTTGCTTGAGTTACTTAAGGATTATGACTTAACTATTCTCTATCATTTGGGTAAGGCTAACATAGTTGTTGTTACCTTTAGTAACCATTCAAATAGCATGGGTAGCTTGACGTATCTATTGACCCAAGAGAGTGCTTTTGCCTTTGATATCTGTCTTTAGCTAACCAGATAGTTAGGCTTACTATTTTGATGCCTGGGTATGTTTTGGCTCTCGTGGAGGTTAAGTCTTCTTTGCTGGGGTACATTTTAGCCCATTATTTTGATGATGTTTGATTTGAGATAAAATGTTAAGTAGTGAGTCTTAGGAATCCTCACTTTATTCAGATGGTGTTTTAAGGATTGGAGGTTAAGTTTGTATAATGAGAGTGTGCGATTGGATTATATTGATTCTAGAAGAGGCTCATTATTCCAGGTATTTTATCCATATAGGAGTTCCTAAGATGTATAGTTATTTGAGGCTATATTTCTAGTGGGTGGGTATCAGGAAGGATGTAACATACTTTATAGCTTGTTGCCTTTACTACAAGTAGGTGATGGCCGAGCATTTGAGGCCTATTGTATTGCTTTAGAGGTTACCCATTCTTGAGTGGAAGTAGTAATGGATCAGTATGGACTTTATGATTAGACTTTCATGTACTTCTCATGGTTTTGATAGTATTTGGTTAATTGTGGATCGATTGACCAAGTTTGCTCACTTTTATTCTAGTTTAAGTCTCTTTTATTGCTGAGAGGTTCGGCCGTACCTATATTTATTGTGATTATTCATGGTGTTCCAGTGTTTATTATCTCAAATCGAGGTTTAATGTTCATATCTCACTTTTGGAATACCTCTTTGGATGGGTTAGGTACTTGGGTTGATCATAATACAATATTCTAACCACATACTAACGGGCAGTCAGAGCAGACTATTTAGGTTTTATAGGATATTCTTTACACTTTGTAATGGTCGTTGGTGGTCAGTAGGATCAGCATCTAGCTTTAGTAAAGTTTACGTATAATAAAAGCTACCATTCGTATTGATAGGGCTCCTTTTGAGGCTTTGTATAGCAGGCATTGTCGCTATCTAGTTGATTAGTTTAAGGTTTTTGAGATTAGACCTTGAGGTATGGACCTACTTTATGACTCTTTAGATAGAGTTTGGGTCATTCAAGATAAGACTCAGAGTAGGCGGAAGTGTTATACAAATTGTAGACTTCATGACTTAAGATTTGGTGTTGGTGATTATGTTTTTCTTTGCTTTTTTCCCATGAAGGTTGTGATGAGGTTTGGGAAGAGGGGAAAGACTAGCCCTAGGTATACTGGGCCATTTAAGATTCTTCAGACTATTAGTGATGTGGCTTATGTATTGGTCTTCCCCCTAAATTTATCAGTTGTTCATCCAGTTTTCCATATTTCGATACTTTATCATTACTTTTAAGATGATTATCACATCATTTATTAGGATTCAATTTAGTTATATGAGAGATTGTCTTTTTTAAGAAGAGTGTCTCAATCTTGGCTAAAAATGTTAGACAGTTGCATTCTAGAGATATTTAGGTAGTTAAGGTCCAGTGATGACATCGACCCTATAGATGAGGTTACTTGGGGGTTGACCCTATCGACCCTATTTGTTGATTCAAGTATTTCTCTTGCCTTTAGTTTGGAGATGAACTAGATTTTTGGTAGTGGATATGTAATAACTTAATTTTTGATGATTTATGTGAATTATTTAAGTCTACGTAATTTAACAATTTTACTCCTTCCCATGGTTTTTTTGTGGTATTTTTGGGGTATGGTATAATTGTCATGGTTTTTGGTGCATTTTTGTATGATTTATGCAAAATTATGGTTGTTGGTGACTTGAAAGACCTTATAGTTCACTTTCGTCAATATTTATCTATCTGTGCATAAAATGAGAAAACGAACAGTGACAATAGATCCGAGACATTGATTTACAAGTTGGTAACATAGTTGGTATTTTTTATTGCTTTTATATCTCATTTCGACCCTTGATTTGAAAAGTTATGAAATACGATTTTAGGCGTCAATTTTGTGAAAATGATATATTTATGAAAATTTGATATTTCTATTGAGCCTAAACCGTCGAATTTGATAGCGTAGCATAGTTTATTTGTTCTCATGGGATAACCAATGAATCCCAAGAGGTCCACAGAAACTTGGAATTCTCCAAGTTTCTAGCTGGTCACCACTCAGCTAGTGCACTAGCATACGCAGCCCTTTGGTCGGTTACGCAATTCAATAGATCAGACCAAGTTTTGCTTATCCAATATCTTGGTCGCATTCACCAACCCCACGTAAGTGATGACAAGTTTGCTCATGGGATACCTACCCTCAGGAACGATATCACGCACATGACGCTTGGTCACTTAAGCAGTAGTTGTTTAAATGACCTAGTGATCGCGTATACAATGCTTGGGCCCCTTAATGCTTATTTTTTTTCATTTTTCATCATTTTTTAGACTTGGAGCTTAGGGTTTTTCATTTTTGAACAATTTCTTCTGTTTCTAAGCTTGGTTAAGCTCCAAAACACGTATTTCGACTATTCTCTTCAAATTATGTTTTTTAATTTTTGCCTAAACATTGATTTAAAGTGGGAAATTAGGGATTTTGTCCCAAAAGGCCTAAATGTTGTAGTTCTTTGATTTAAACTCAAATTTTAACAAGTTTTCACTTGGATGAGTTTCTAATCTTATAATTATCATTTTTCTCTTAATTTCACCTTCAAAACAACTTCAACTCTCTATTTCTCAAAATGGTTTTGAGGATTTTGCCGGTAAATCTTGAAAGAGTTTTTTGAAGATTTGAACTTCATTTTTAACTCATTTTTGCTTGGGTTTATAGCTGTAAAATCCTATGAGTATGTAGAACGTGTTTCTAAGATAAAATTATGATTTACCCTTCTTTTTTGAAAACCCAATTTGGGGGTACATTTTGACCCCGACATAAAAGTAGGCAATATGGATACTATCGGCTTTCTTTTGTTGCATAGATTCTATATTTTCATTTTTTAGTTGGTGTTGGAACCACTTGAAGGCTCTCAGACTGTTTTTGACTTTTGAGGTAGGTTATGGCGTAACTTTCTTCACACTGGGTTGGATAGTTAATATTGGTACAATATTATGTCAAGGGTGTGGTAACTAATCATAAAAATGGATATGTTATTGTGTTGTGCCCATGTGGGGGCCTATATGCTGATGTTATTTGGTATATTTGGATCATTATTTGATATGTGTGACTATGTGGGGTCCTATATGATATTGTTGGTCTTGTGTACATGAATTTTTGTTGTATTTTTTTGAAGGGAAAGCCTACTATTGTATCAATAGTGTATTTTAATGTATTTACTCTACGGGCATATGGTTTATGTTAGATTTCATGGATGGTTGGAAATATTGAGTGGATAATTGGCTCACTTGGTTGGTAGATTGGTTGGATATGGAAATTTTCTTTCTACTTGGTTGTGAGCATTACATCCTCATATCATATACATTTATGAAACATTTGTACCACCGTGGAAATACTAGAAAACATTGGCATTTTGGACAGTAAAGGTGACATCTTAACAACCCTCTACCAATGGATGTGTCAGAGAGAAGAGATGAATATTGGTGTTTGATTATTGGTCGTATACGGGTTGACAAACCCCATGGGTGCAATGTCTGAAATATTTAGCTCTATAGGTGCATACGGAGGTTCTACGACAATCTCATTTATCATCATCATTATCCTAATAATCATCATTATTATCATCATCATCTCCATTGCATTTGTATTTACTTTGTACTTTTCAGTGATGTATTATTTTTCTTGATGTGCTACTTGTCTATGTGTGTTTCTTCCTTTGTATTCTTATATGGTATTTCTATACTTGTATTCCTCTCTCTTATTGCTACAGTGTATATGAATATGATAAAACTGTTAGTAGAGATGGTGTGGGCTATTGTTTAGGATATTTTCTAGTTGCAGGTGATGTACCCTTAGTGTTCATTTTGTATGCTTTGTTTTGAACTTTGCTTAAGTAGACTATGATACCTATTGAGTACAAATAGATCGTACCCACCCCTACTGAGCCCTTTTGGTGCATATCCAGGTTTAAGTACATGGTGGTTGATTAAGGCAATATTTGGAGATTTTTGATGTGACGATTGTTTTCATATGTCCGGAGTTGACTACTGCCTTCCTTATATACACTATGACTTTATTTTAATTTAGAGACAGAGTTGTTCTTGTTTGGATACCTTATGTATTATTTATTTTGACTTGTATTAGTTAGTTCTTACACTGTGACAATAGGTTTTGGAATTTTGGTATGATATCTTTGGTTATGTATCTTTGTTTTTATCATATTTGTGTGTTTTGGCTTCGTTCTAGAAGCCTTGCCTTGGGTGTTAGTCATTACATCCCTTTTCACATTAGTTTAGGTGATAGGCTTACTTGTCACGGCTTGCTGCAATAATGTCATCACAACCCTTGGTTTTTGGGCACAACAATAATCATAGACTTGGCCCACGAACCATGAGGACCCACTAACTGATATAATGTAGGATGCGGTGATCATGTTTAATCGTACTGTTGAGGAAAAATACCACAACCTACAATAGAAACAATGTAGCCATAAAGACCTACAATGGCACATACTTTCGAAGAAATAAGGTGTATTGAACCCACATCCCCCTCGACGCTAAATACTACTCCTAGTGCTCTAAATATATGAAATTCATAATAAATTATGCATGTGGATTTATAAATCTAAAAACCAATCATGTTTCTATTACTAAATCATGCTCATGAATAACTGTGTGAATTTCATATCATGTCTAAGATCATAAGATCAAACTAAATTCTTAAACAATCTGAGATGAATTGCAATCGGAAATAGTAGGTATGAATTTCTTATAAACTGATTTAATCATGGTGAAAATCATGTATATTTATGTAACGCCCCGAGTCTATATCCCGTATGTCACACGATGCTTACAATTCAAAAGGACCACAAGCTAATCCATGAATGGTACCTGCTGTAAGCACTAAGTAGTAATACAGTAATAATGCGAAAGTACAACTGAAATACCATAAGTTTTACAAACATTGAAAACCAATACTGAAAAACTGATGTAATACTAGAAAGAAAATTGAACAACTGTTTGAAATATCTAGTCTCAAAGCTTCTAACTATTTGAATGGGTAGTTGATGGGACAACCCCCCAACTAACTCCAATGAATAAATAACTGAACTACTAAACAATAACTCTGTCCTTGAAATATAAGGACTCACCACTATAGTAGTTGCTGATAATCTGAACTACTAAGTATGGTCTGGAGCTCGTGCATCCGAACCTATAATATGAAACATTATAATATAAAAGAAAAGGGAAGCATCAGTACTTTCAATGTACTGGTATGCTAAGGGAGGTTGGCTGATATACATGGGTTTATATGCATGAGATGATGATTGACTGGATGAGAGTACATGGATAACTGAGACTACTATTAATACTGAGTATGCAAGACTATGCATATATACTGTATCTGGGATCATACTAAAACTGAATATTGAGTTTTAATAACTGAGTGACTGATATTTGAGATTTTTGATAACTGAATTACTAATAACTGGGTGACTATTTCTGACAGTCACCCATATATACTATATCTGGGATCATACTGAAACTGAATATTGAGTTCTAATAACTGAGTGACTGATATCTAAGATTTTTGATAACTGAATTACTAATAACTGAGTGACTGATATCTGAGATTTTTGATGACTGAATTACTAATAATTGGGTGACTATTTTTGACCTAATTCTGTAGAACTGAATTGAGTTCTATACTTAGTATGGAACTGAAACTGAAACTGTGGGAGTGTTCATCTAACCGGCATACCCCGATATAAGATGAGTTGGTGTCCAACCTGTAAACCCAATCGAAAGGGTGTTAGCACCTTGCCAAGGGATACTAACAAGGCTGGGTAAACCCTAATTTGGCAGGAAGACCCATAATACATGTGTACGATTGCATCAACCCTAGTCTAACAGGAAGACGTCTTACCCTATGCTGGCTATGTATTTCTGTAATACAAGGATTGATACGACGGGTCAAACCCTATGCTGGTAGGATTACCCGCATCCCTGGCTTTGCTCAGTGCTAAATCCTACTTTCAACTGAAAGGACACTGAGCAGATCACTAGACTGTACTAGGCTTGACTGAACTTGATAGAGTTCACTGAGTTTTGTAACTGACTAAATTCTACTATTCATGGCGTTACTGAAACTATTCTGTAGCTACTATAATTCTATGTAAATAGCTAGATTATCGAGTATTAAATACCCCTAGGACTTGATAGCATCTATACTAATAAAACATGGCAATACTTGAAACATGACAATAGTCAACTGTCCACAATGCAATCATTAAGACATTTCATCAAGCACATGGAAGTCATGAACTTGTACATGAATAGGAATACATGCTAACATGTCATAATTAAACTATTCAATTCACATAGGCATTCCAACAATTACTTGCAAGGTATAGCTTTATCATGATAGAAATTTAAACCTGTAGTAATGGACTGATTTCAACACTATGGTCAGCAATGAAGCACAAATGCACAATTAACTCAATTAACCATTTTGTCAAACACCTAGGAGGCATAATCTTGTACTTGGGCATGAATAGCATGTTGATGCATCATGACTACAATAATTAATTCACAATTCAAGGGTTTTGACATGGGGATTACAACAATTACATACATGATCTCTTATACTCATGAAAACTATAATTAAATCTTGAATTGAGAATGCATACAAAAAACATGAACATGAAACAACCCAGTTGATACATGTAATTTAGGAAACTAATAACTTGAGATTTTGAAAAGGGTTCTTGACTCCAAGGGTCGAAGGAAACCCAAGGATGAACACCTAATATACCCGGACTATTAATTCTCTAAAAATTATTGGAGTGTTCTTGATGCTTGAACTTAGAATTGGATGATCTAGGGTTTTGTTCTTGAGTATTTTTAAGAGAATAAGTGAATGATGAATGAAATTTGCCTTTAGAAAGGCTTCATCTCATGTTTTTTGGGGATTCTTAAAAGAGGAAAAGACTTTATTACCCCTCTGGTTGCGGAATTAAATGAGTAGAAACTGTGTCCAGTGATGCGCTGGGCACTGCGCCGCATCGATGGTTGACACGATAGCCAATGCGATGCATCAATATCGCATGGGCTCACTGAAATTTGCACTGAAGGATGGTGAAAAATCTTGGTCGATGCGAGGCATCGATATTGAGCCGATCCACTATTTTGGACTCCTAAACGTGCCTTAACCGACAATCAAAAAATCCAAAATTCATCCGAGAACACCTACTAACATCCCTAATCATGAATCAATTTACTAATCCACATTTTAAGGTCATAATGATTGAAAATAAAGACATTGAATTATTGAGGCCAAAAATGACACTGTGTTAGTACTTCACTGAAATTTTCTAAGTTCGGGATCTCTTTCATGTTATATAGGATTGAGTTAGACTCAAAATTTTATAAGGTCTGACAATAGCTCCCCCTTTGAAAATTCGTCCTTGAATGAGGCTGACTAAGCTGAGAGTACTGATAGACCAAGTTTACATACTAAAAATGTATAACTAAAGCATGATTACATGATTGACACTACTGATAAACTAAGTTTTCATACTAAACATGAATAATTGAAGCATGACTGAATTCTGAAGACATGACACATGACTAAGCTTTTTCGTGAGATATCCATGATATGAGAATGCTATGTAGCTGAAAATGATACCAAGAATGCAAAGGAAATCTGAGCATGGAACTGATTAAATCGAAGTAGCTCCCTCAACGGATTGATTCAGACAAAGGAAATTCTTTGTTCCTTAGTCTGCGAACCTAGTGATCAAGGATTTCGACTAGAAATTCCTCGTAAGATAGGTTGTTTTAAATATCTATACTCTCTATAGGGACTATAACTGCCGGGTCACCAATCCATTTACTTAGCAAGGAGACGTGAAACTCTGGTGTACTAAAGCTAAATTTGAAGGCAACTCAAGTTTATAAGTTATCTTTCTAAAATTACTGAGAATTTGATAAGGACCAACATATCAGGGAAAAAGGTTCCCATTCTTGCCAAACCTCTTCACTCTCTTCATAGGAGAGATTTTAAATATACAAAATCTCCAATCTCAAACTTGAGAACTTTTTTTCTGACATCTACATACGATTTTTGTTGTCTCTAAAATGTCTTAAGTCATTCCCTGATCAACTGAGCCTTCTCTAAAGCGTCAAACACAAAGTCAGGCCCTACTTCTACAGCTTCACCTACCTCAAACCAACCAATGGGAGATCTATATCTCCTATCATAAAGCAGCTCAAATAGAGCCATCTGAATACTGGAATAATAGTTGTTGTTATATGCAAACTCAATCAAGGGTAAATGGTCATCCCAACTATCCTTAAAGTCAACAATACATTCTCTAATCATATCTTCATGAGTCTGAATGTTCCTTTCTACTTGATCATCTGTCTAAGGGTGGAAGGTTGTACATCCTCACAAATGTCGTCACTAGGGGTTGGAATTGATGGATTTTTGCCTAAGGCTGACAATACTCATGATAAGTCATCACACTTGTGATAACTTATCAGATATGTCACCACTGGGGGGGCTGGATTCTGCCTTAGGCTGACGACATTTGTGATAATTTGTCACAATTATGATAAGTTATCATGAACGTTGTCACTCCGTTTTCCAGGCAGACTTGCTGGAGTGAAATGGGTATAACTTTTTGCTCCGGTATCGTATTTGACATATAGTAGGTCCTATAATTCTATATTTATAAGGAGTTATGGTCGATTGAAGTTGATCTAAGTTTTGACACTCATTGAAATTTGAACGACAGGAAAGCTTTCAACTTGTCCTTGAGTTAAGGGATCTCTATGATCTAAATTCATGCTCAAATAGATTCCCACACTACATAATTGATTAACACACTAAATTTACATCGGATTTGAGGCTTTTGGAATATCTACGCATATGAATGATGGATTTTCATTCTAGTCCAAAATGTGGGGCATTACAGAGATGGTAGACACATCTCTTAGATATCATTTTTCTCGATCGAAGGTAAGAAACAAGCTGACCCCTAAATGTTGAAGTACTACCCTTCCATTCTAGGATGGGCTCATTAGAAAATTGACATTGGAAAATTTTGTTTCTACAGTCGACTGAGGCATAGCTAGAATGAAGCCAATCTATGCCAAGAATGACATTAAAATCATTCATCTCTTATTCGAATAAGTCTGCTAAAGTGAATTTCTAAGATATCATAACCAGACAGTTCTTGTATACCCGCCAAACTATGATAAATGTACCCACTGAGATGTAGACTGAAAAGGGCTCTGTTAGAATTTTGGGACTAACTCCAAATTAATGGCTATATACGGAGTAAAAAAAGGAAAACAAAGCTCCTAGATTTAAAAAAGCATGAACATATAAATGGAAAACTTATAACGTACTAGTGACCACATTAGGAGAACTTTCCTGATCCTGTCGGGACTGAAGAGCATAGAGCCTATTCAGGCATTGCCCACTGGTAGAACTAGAAGTGGGACCCTACTAATTTGGGGGACTGGACTGAGCTGGGGGACGATTATACTGACCCTAAGAACCTGATTAGGGACAATATTTGACTCTGTGGCCTGGCTTGCCACACCTGAAATACACAGATGCCCTGGTAGTTTTTGCCGTATTTTTTAAAAAGAAGATTAGTTCGGGCACCGCTGACAATACCCTGGGGTTTATGACCTGGGGCCCTATCTTTTTGTTATCCCTGAATTTTGGCACTAGAGCACTGGCTGAGGATGGAGCTGGATTTAAATCACCTAGAGTTTTTGTTCATGAGCAATTTAAGAGAAAGTAAGTATATTTTGCTCAATGAGGGATGAATCTTATGTTTTGGGGTTGAATAGGGGTGGGTAAAAGACCAAAATACCCTCTAAGGATGAGGATATTAATGACTAAAAACTGGACTGTCAATGCGCAGGATGACATATTGCATCGTTAGCATCAGCATGATAGCCAACGCGCCGCATCGAGTCCGCATTGATTCACAGGAAATTACAACTGGGAGCCAAGGCAAAATATTGATCGAGGTGATAGCTGACTCACCGCGCTAAGATCGCATCGATACACTATTTTAGATCTACAAACATGGTTCAAACGAGTTCCAAAAAATATGAAACTCGTCCGAGAACACCTACTGACATTCCTGATCATGAATTAACCTAAAGATTGAAATTTTAAGGCCATAGAGGTCGCGAAAGAGAGTTTCCAACTTATGAGGGCTAATATAAAACTAAGTTTGAATACTTAGCAAAATTTTCTGAGTGTGGCACCCCTTAACGAGCTTTAAAAAAGGTTGAGTTAAGCTAAGGATTTTGCGGGGTCTTACACTGACTAACTCTCTAACATAGAGCTTGGCAAAATCCTCGGCTAAATAAGAGGTATGAACTGGCAAGAAATAGGCTAATTTGGTTATCTTATCCACAATGACCCAAATCGAATCATGCTGACGATGAGTAAGTGACAAACCTATCACAAAGTATATGTTCACTTCCTTCTACTTCTAAGTGGGAATACTGAACTCTTGCATAGACCAACTAGGCTTTTGATGCTCAATCATGACCTGCTGACATGTTGAGAACTTTGCTACAAACTCTGTAATATCTTCCTTTCATCCCACTCTACCAATAGACTTCCCATAAATCATGATACCTCTTAGTGGCCCATGGGTGAATTGAGTAATACGCACCATGCGCTTCTAAAAGAATCCTCTGCCTCATGCCATCCACACATAGCACACATAGTCTACCTTGGCAATGTAGTCTACCTTGGTAATGAAATACACCATCTCCTCTTTGGGAGAAAACCTCAACCTTCTGATCTCTGACTGACTCTTTCAGCTTAACTAAATTGGGATCTCTGTCTTGCTTCTCTTTTACCTCATAAGCCAAAGATAATTCCAAACTATTCTGCACCCATACATTACCTTCAGCTGAATTAACTAAACGAACACCCAACCTGGCAAGCTGATGAACTTCCTAAACTATCTTTTTCTTACCATCCTCCACGTGAGCAAAACTTCCCATGGACAATCTACTTAAAGCATCAGCCACTATATTGGCCTTGCCTACATAATACAAAACACTCATGCCATAGTCTTTCAAAAACTCTAACTACCTTCTCTAAGACAAATTTTAATCTTTCTGAGAAAATAAATACTGCAAACTCTTATGGTCTGTAAACACATCAACATGTACCGCATACAAATAGTGTCTCCAAATCTATAAGGTAAACACCATAGCTGCTAACTCAAGATCATGGGTGGGGTAATTCTTTTCATGGGACTTAAGTTGTCTAGAGGCATAGGCTATGACCTTTTCTGCATCAAAACACACCCTAAACCAACACTGCAAGCATCACAATAAATAACAAATTCCTTTGAACCATTTGGTAAAGTCAAAACTGGGGCTATAGTTAGTCTAGTCTTCAACTCCTGAAAACTCTTCTCATAAGAATCTAACCACTGAAATTTGACTTTCTTCTGAGTCAATTTGGACATGGGGATGTAATAGATGAAAATCCCTTAACAAATCGTTGCAAATAGATAGCCAAACCCAAGAAAATCCTGATATCTAATGGGGAGATAGGCCTAGTCTAGTTTCTAACTGCTTTAATCTCTTGAGGATCAACTCTGATGCCACCACCAAAAACTATATGACCGAAAAAAGCTACTGACCTTAGCCAAAATTTGCATTTACTAAATTTGGAGAATAACTGATGGGCTCTGAGGGTATGTAATAATACTCTGAGATGGTTTGCATGATATGTTTACTTTGGGAGTAGACAAGAATGTCATGACAAAGACTATGACAAACATGTCCAAGTACTGCTTGAACACGTGGTTTTTCAAGTCCATGAATGTTGCTGGGGCATTGGTAAGACCAAATGACATGACTAGGAATTCAAAGTGACCATACTAAGTTCTAAAAGTTGTCTTTGGAATGTCACATTATCTAACTTTGAGCTGATGATAGCCTGATTTCAGATCTATGTTAGAAAAGTAACTGGAACCCTAAAGTTGGTAGAACATGTCATCAATTTTAGGAAGAAGATACTTGTTCTTGACTGTGACTTTGTTTAGCTGATGGTAATCAATACATAATCTGAGAGAAACATCTTTCTTACTCATGAATAAAATCGGTGCACCTTATGGGAAAATATTGGGCCTGGTAAATCCCTTATCTAAGAGGTCTTTCAACTGTTTTTTAAATTCTTTAAGTTGATCTGGAGATATTCTGTATGGTAGAATAGAGATCGGGTGAGTGTCAGGAAGAAGGTCTATACTGAAATCAATTTCTCTTTTGAGAGGAACTCCACGAAGATCTTTGAGAAACACATTTGGAAATTCACATACTACTGAAACTGACTCAAGGTTAGGGGTCACTAAATTAGAGTCTTTAACTTAAACGAGATGATATACACACCTCTTAGATATCATTCTTTTCTCCCTAAGGTAGGAAATAAGTTGACCCTTGAGTTACGAAGTACTACCCCTCCATTTTAGGATGAGTTCATTTAGAAATTAAAAATTGACAATTTTGTTTCTGTAGTCAACTGAAGCATAGCAAGAATAAACCAATCCATGCCGAGAATAACATCAAAATCTATCATATCTAACTCTAATAAGTCTGCTGAAGTAATTTTATAGGATACCATAACTAGATAGTTTCTGTATACTCGCCGGGCTATGATAATTTACCAACTGGGGTAGAAACTAAGAAGGGCTTTGCTAGGATTTTAGGTACAACTCTGAAGTCAATAGCTATGTAAGGAGTTATAAATGACAAAGAATCTCTTGGATCTAGCAAAGCGTAAATATGTAAGTGATAAACTTGTAATATACCAGTGACCACGTCTGGAGAATTTTCCTGATCCTATCAAGATTAAAGTGCATCGACTCTGTTTGGGTGTTTCCTGTTGGTGGTACTCGAAGTGGCACCCTACTGAGATGGGCGATCAGACTGAGCTGGGGGATGACTATGCTGGCTCTGAAAACCTACCTAAATACACTCTCTTATTCTATGACCTAGCTTCCTACACCTAAAATATACATCGTTGCCAGCTCTGCAGACACCCTGATGGTTTTTTCCACACTTTTATCAAAGAGGATTTGTTCAAGCACTGTTGACACTACCCTGAGATTTAGAGCCTTGATCCCTACCCTTATTACCATTTTTGGATAGGGCACTGAAGCACTGGCTAAGAACGAAGCTAGAACTGAAGATTTCGAGCAGAACTTGGGATGATTATGACACTCTGACTTAGGCTGAGTGAATTTAAAGCTACCCATTCTATCCCTTTTATTCTCCCTCTATTTCTGATTAGTCTTTTATTTCCCTATCTGCTGAGCATGGACCATCAATTTGGCCAAGTCCATCTTTTTAATCAGCATTGCGGTCTTACACTCCTTGACCACACTGTCAAATACCCCAAACACAAACTTACTCATCTTGGATCGGCTATCAGAGACCATATAAGGAGCATATCTGGATAACTTAGTAAACTTGAGAGAATACACTTTCACTGTCAAACTTGAGAGAAAACTCTTTCACTTTTATATTTCCCTGCTTCAAGTAATGAATTCCAATACCTTTGCTTTCCTCAGCTCCAATGGGAAGAACCTATCTAGGAAGGTAGTAGCAAACTCCTCCTATTTTCTAGGCCCTTCATCTGTGGTCCTCTCTGACTTCAACTGCTTAAACCATGAATGAGCCATATCCTGCAACTAATATGCAGCTAACTCGGTGCTCTCACTAGCTAATACACCCATATATCTATTACTTTCTATACTATATCTAGGAATTCTTATGGGTCCTCTTAAGACTTAGACCCTATAAAAGATGGTGGATTTATTTGGCTGAAGTCTTGAATTCTGTCTGCAGTAGTATTGGCTAATGGGTTGGCCTGAACAATAGCTGAACATTCATTCTAGGCTGCCAAAGAATAAGCAAGAGTACTAAAAGCTGCTCTGAACTCTGTATGAGAAACATGCTCATCCAAGGGATCTAGCTGGATGGGAAGAGGTGCTGGCTGGTTTCCCGTTCTTCTTCCATTAGTATTTTTTAGAGGCATATTTTGCAATGAAAGGAAAACTTGAATTAGATAGAGAGTTTAACTAGAGCTCATGCTCACTGGCACAACATGAATACTGAAAAAAGGGTAACTTTTCTAAAAAAAATACCTCACAGCCTCTCATCCATAAGTGTGGAGCACTACACACCCATGCATAAGACTCTACTTGACATGGCTTTTAGACTCGCTTAGATTTTTTAGAACCTTAGGCTTTGATACCAAGTTTTTAAAGCCCCGAGTCTGTATCCCAGACATCACAGAGTGCTTACAATCCTGAAGGACCACAAGCTAACCTATACTGGTACCTTCTGTGACCACTGAGTATTAATACTATAATAATGTAGAAGTATAACTTAAATTCCATAGGGTTCATAAACATTGAAAACCAATACTGAAATACTTATGTAAAACTAAAAAGAAAACTGAATAACTATTTGAAATAATCTAGTTTGAAATCCTCTAACTGTCTGAATAGGGAGTTGATAGGACAAGCCCCCAACTAACTCCAATAAAGAAATAAACTAAAATACAAAAACGATAACTCTATCCTCAAAATATAAGGACTCACCACTATAGTCGCTGCTAATAATCTGAAATCCTAAGTATGGTCTGGAGCCCTGCATTCGAACCTATGATATGAAACATCATAGCATAAAGAAAAACTATATGTTAGTACTTTGAATGTACTGGTATGCTAAGTGAGGTAGGATGATAAACATGGGTTTATATACATGAGATGATGACTAACTGAATAATAAGAACATGACTGAATGAGAGTACATGGATAACTAAGACTACTGTCAATACTGAGTATGCAATAATATGCACATATAATGCATCTGGGATTATACTAAAATTGAATACTAAGTTCTAATAACAGAGTAACTGATATCTGAGATTTCTGATAACTGAATTACTGATAACTGGGTGACTATTTTTGACAGTCCTAATTCTGTAGAACTGAACTGAGTTCTATATTGAGTCAAGAACTAAAACTGTAACTATGGGAGTGTTCATCTAACCGACATACCCGAATATAAGTTGAGTTGGGGTCCAACCTGTAACCCTAGTTGGAAGGGTCTTAGCACCTTTCCAAGGGATACTAACAAGGCTGGGTAAACCCTAACCTGGAAGCAATACCCATAATACATATGTATGATTGTGTCAACCCTAGTCTGACAGGAAGACGTATTACCCTACGCTAGTAATGTAGTTCTGTAATGGAGGGATTGCTACTAATGGTTAAACTCTATGCTAAAAAAAAAAGTGATGTGTGAGCCCATGCTAATACTTTTGAAGCTTTTAACTCTAAATAATTGTGAAGTCTTGTGCAACTTTAGTCATTTTTTATTATTTTACTTTGATTTTGCAGCAAAAGTAGTGAAACAGGAGAACCATCAATAAAGGAAGCAAAAATACTGAAATTGGAAGAAAATAAGGAACTGTGAGTGGCTGACGACATCCATGACACACCATCACCCTCGTGATAGGCTATCATAGGTGCCATCAACCTTAACAGAAAATGTAAAGCTGTAGGAAGTTTTGTGATGGCAATCACGACACGCCATCAAGATCCTGATAGGATGTCAAAATCTCCATCAATCGTAGGCAATAGGAGGTGAAATTGTAGAGAAGTTGATGATGTCCGTGACAGGCCATCAAGATAGTGATAAGACGTCATGGGCGTCGTTACCTAATCTAAAGAAAATTAGAAATTTTAATATTATTTTTTCTTATTTAGGATCGACTATTTAAAGACTTGTTTTAGATATTTTATAAGATATTCATTGAGGAATCAATCTTACAACATATGACTTTTCCCTCTGTCTATCTCAAGAACAATATTTTATAGTATTGCCTTATGATTCAAATACAAGTTCACTTCTGATTTCATTCATTGTTGTAAGTTAATCCTTTCAATTATGAATTTAACTTGTGTACTTATATATTACATCATGAGTGGCTAAACATCTTTAACCTGGATTGTAGGATCTAGGGTCAGGTCATGATAAGGTGTTAATTAATTACTCAAGGTTTAATAGGTGCTAGGATTTCTTGGTAATTCTGATATTATAACTTATGTCTGTTGGTTGCAAATAATAGGTGTACCTACTTTGGTTTGATTGAGAAAAAAATCATAAACAGTAGGAAGTGAATTATCAACAGGGACTCGGAAATGCTTCATTTAATAATCAGCGTTCTAACAAGGTTGATTAACCTAAGGTAACATCTGGATAGTGAGTTATGATTCCCTAAGTCCGAGAGGATTAGGAAATTAGAGGCTCGAATAGGTTGAGAGATATTTGAGCATACCATCGATAAAGATGGCTTGTCATCCTAACAACTGTGAGAACCTTGAGTTATTTGTAGTATCTATCATGTACCGTAAACCCTAGTGAACATAATCCCGGTTATTTCATAAAAATATTTGTTATAAACATTAATTTCAAAGTGACTAACAATTGTTTGAGAAATTTAAACCCCCATTTTAGGAAACAGTAAACTACCAGTGAATTATTTCGTAAAAAATTGAGTTCACACCCTATTCCCTATGGGATTCGACCCCAACCTAGTTAGGTTTTATACTAACAATGATCACTTACACCCATTCCAGAGTATAGTTTTAGCGTTATAAGAAATAGCACCGTTGCCAGGGAATACGGTTGTAAACTACAAGTTATAGGCGCTAATTTGTTGCTAGTTAAGTTTTCTAGATTTACATTTATTTGTTGTTTTTGTCGATTGTAGGTATTGTGTTGTTTATGCCAAAAACAAAAAGTTTCGGAGAACTATTTTTGCCAATCAATCTGGAACTTCAACTGATTGGAAGAATGGCTGAACAATAGGGGGCAGACAGACTAACCGCTTTATCCAGGCCTTAGGTGAATGTACAGAATTTGGGTCAAAAAGCACATCACCAGAACCCTAATGATGAAGATTTGGGTAATGAGAAATTATTAAATCCTGAAAACCCAAGGCAAACTGAGCAACTTGCTGCACCGTTGTAGTAAAATGTCAATAGAAACCATCCAATTCGAGAAAGGTATGGCCAACAGCCTATTCAATACAAGGCTGATGAAGATGATGAAGGAATGGATGGAGATGGTGCAATGGGTGCTAGTATTCCTCAACCATTGGCATCGGGTGCAAATTTCAGCAGAACAAGTACCATAATTCAGCTCCTAAATCTAAAGGTGTTGTTTGGAACCCCACTGGGTGATGATCTGAACTTGAATTTGGTGAACTACATCACAGTTTGCAAATATTTTGATAATCCAGGAGTAAGCCAGAATACAATAAGGTTGAGGTTGTTTCCGTTGTCTCTATCTGGAGAGGCAACAATGTAGTTGAACGAGTTAGAGCCTGATTCTATAACCAACTGGAGATAGTTGAAAAATGCATTCCTAGAACGGTTCTTTCCACCCTCCAGAAGGGTACAGTTAAGGGATGAAATCAGTAACTTTAGATAGCTCCTGACTGAAGTGTTGCACGAAACCTGGTAGAGATTTAAGAAGAAGCTAGCATAATGTCCGAACCACAACATGAAGGACTTGCACTTGATGGAGACTTTGTACAGAGTATTCAACTCTATGACAAAGCAAATTGTTCACAACACTACAGGTCGTTCATTCATTGACCTCTCTTTCCTAGATGCTTCTGACATACTGAATAGAATGACCAACCAAAGTTAAGCTTGGCACACTAGGGATTCTATAGTAGCTAGACCAATTGTGGCTGGTGGTATAACTATGGAGCAGTGTAGAAGGGATAAAGAGTGAGATAAGGATATGGCCCATTTAAAGACATAGATAGACTTGCTGGCCAAGCACTTGCTATCAGGCAAGATTTAAATGGTTAAGGTCGTAGAATCTCAGGGGACTGTATCTATAGGTATTGATGCGGAGGGAAACTATGTAAGTAATCAGGGGGTTTCCAAGGCAATATCCAAGGGAATCAAGGTCGGAACTTCTATGACAAGCCTGATTATAAATATAGAGAGTAGGGACACTAGAGGAATAATAATGACAGGAGTGGTTTGTATATTTCTCCTGGAAGTCGAGATGCTGCAGCAACTATTTCTAGAAAAATATCCATGGAGGACATGATGGAAAAGTTACTGAAGGGAGTTGAAGCTACCAACTCGGGGGTAACTACTATGAAGAGTGAATTTTCTAAACTCAGTCAGTTGTTTAGCTCACACTCTTCTTCTAATAAACAGTTGGAGCAGCAGATGAGCCAACTTTCTACTACACTAAACCAGAGAAAAACTGGTACTTTACCTAGTGATATGGTTTAGAACCCACGGAATGATGGCTCATGTATGGAGATTACCACTAGAAGTGGTAAGATATTATTTGGCCCTTCTGTGGGAAAATCTATGGAGAATAAGGTAAGTATTAACGAACCCAAAGAAAGTAATCCAGCAGAGTCTGATAACCTGGGCAGTTTTATTGATATTTTAGAGAGAGAAGATGAGAATAAAAAAGAAGTAGTGTTAAAAACTATCCCTAGACCACCACCTCCTTTTCCTTAATGATTGAAGAAGAAAGTGGACAATGCAAACTTTGGTAAGTTCATAGTTATGCTCAAGAAATTAACAATTAATGTGCCTTTATTTGACGCACTTGAGCAAGTGCTAGGCTATGCTAAGTTCATGAAAGACCTTATCACAAAGAAGAGAAAGGTCAGCAGTGAGTAGGTGGACAATCTCCGCCATTGTAGTGCGGTGTCCACATGATTCTTAGTGTCAAAGAAGGCTGACCCAGATGCATTCACTATTCCGTGCAAAATTGGGCCTAAGGATGTTGCAAAGGTATTATGTGACTTGGGTGCCAGCGTGAATATGATGCCACTAGTTGCATGCAAGAACCTGGGTTTACAAGATCCAACACCTACTAACATGTGACTGGTGATGGTGGATAGCTCGATAAAGTGCCCTGTTAGAATTTTTCATGATGTGTTGGTGAAAGTGGTAGACTTTATTCTTCCTGCTAATTTTGTGGTGTTGGATTGTGATGTGGACTTTGAAGTACCCATTATTTTGGGAAGACCATTCTTGGCAACAGGAAAGGTAATATATGGAGTTGAATGAGCTTAAGTTTAGGCTCAGTAAAAAGGAGGAAAAATTTAAAATGCATCAACCCATGTCACAACAAAACAATATGAATGTCTTCTCGATCATTGACGTCTTCTATAAGGATGAAAAAGGGGGAACAAAAAGTCGTCTTGGCAAAGTCTGAGTTGTCAAGATAGCCCAGTCGTGCCACGACAGTAAATCAGGCACTATTGGGAGGTGACCCAATTTTTTATGTTTGAGTAAGTATTTTTAATTTCTAAATTAGGATTTATTATAGAGCAGGTGAAAAAAATGAAAAAGGTCAGCTGGAAGGTCATGACGACATCCGTGATAAGACGTCACATTCGTGACAAGCTATTATAAATGTCGTCAGATAGATCAAATCGGAGAAAATCTCTGCCTTTTATTGAGGACGACCTTGATGGTCTATCATAATCGTGACAAGCCATCACAAATTTTCATCACCCCAAGGCTTTAAACTCTATAAATTGGGCCTAATTTTAATCAAATCTGACCCGACCCAAATCGTGAACCTTTTCAGTTTTTCGCCAATATTAAGTTTCTTATTTTTGAGTTATTTCTTTCCTTGTTTAACATAGTTCCATTTCTTGGCAAACCACTCCAAGCAAAACAAGTTGATTTGTGTGTGGGTTGTTCTTAAGAACCAAGAAAATCTTCCTCTTTCACACTTCTCCTTGTGAGTGGCACTAGGTTAAAAGCCCCACTAGGTATATTCTACTTCAATTCTTCCTTGCTTGTGATTGTATGGATATTAAAGGATAACCCAAATACCGTAGGTGCTTGAACCAAGGTTAACTTGGAAACTGGCAAAAATCGCACCTAGGGTTAGCTATGCAAGCCCAAAGTTTGAAAAATTAGGTTACAATACTAATTGAAGTAAATCTTGAGCAAAAATGAAGACCAAAGATTTAATTAAAGTTAAAATTGGGTTATGTTAGGGGTGAAAATATTTATGATGGGCTATCATAATCGTGACGGCCTCTCAGGAGTGTCCTCAAGCTCTGAAAAATTTAAAAGTAGTTCTATTTAGAGCTGACGACATTCGTGATGGGCTATCACGGTTGTGACAGCCTATCTAGAAAAGTCATCATGAAATGGCAAAATTTGCTAAACTCTACCTAAGGATGACGATAATTGTAATAAGCTATCACAGTCGTGATGGCTTATCAAGAATCGGCGTCACACCTGAGACCTAAAGCATGAATGAGCTTAAATAATTAATGTGCTTTTGCTTGTGATCTTTAGGGTTGACTGATGTTCTTCTAATGTCTCTAGGTACTTTAAAATGACACTAAAAAGAAAAAAAGCAGCCAAAGATGATGTACATCTAAGCTCCTCGATGAGGAATCTAACTACGAGGAAGAGGAACCCTTGCTCAGAAACCTAACAAAGAAGCAGAGCCCAAAGAAAACTCCTCCACCTCTACCAATTGAGGTGAAGGATAGTGATGATACTGATTCGACCACAGCTTCTGAACAAGAGGGGTCTGAAAAGGGTGATTCTGCATAGCATGAGTTTGAACATGCTGACTCTGATGAAGGGGATCAAGAAGAGTCTGAAGAATCTGAGTTCGAGAGGATAACTTCTAGGTCCCCATCCACTGTTTAACAAAAGGATGAAGAGTCTCGACCTCGGAGGACTCTTATAAAGTGTAAGAATCCGGAGGTGAGGAACAATGCTAGATGAAAGATTCCTATAGCTCAAGACATCTATATTGCTGGGTTGCAAAGAACTTATAGAAGGAATACAAAGAGGCCAATCCAAGAAGAAAAGATGATCATCACAAAAGGGTTGAACAGATACCATGAAGTGGTGAAGAAATTCAACGAATACGTCTTAGGATGGACTGCAGAAAGGGGAGGTTTATTTTACCCCACACTGGTCCAGGAATTCTATGCGAACTACCAAGCCTAGTTGGAGAATATGTGCAAATCAGGTGACAATGTAAAAGATCATCCTCTTCTTGTGAGAGTTCGGGTGAGAGGTGTAAGAATTGATGTTTCGACTAGAGCTATCAACAGATTTTTGGATGGTCTGGACTTTATGCCTCGGCTACCACACCATTATTTTATGCCCAGATAAAGAATAAGGAGAAAAATATCCTTTATTGGCCAACATCATCGCTGATGGAGAATCAGTTTGGGTGACAAGCCCAAATGAGAGAATCTATAAGTCCTCGTTGACTCAGGAGGAAAAATTTTGCTGCGGCATAATACGAGTATGGCTAATGCCTACTGAGGGAGACAATATTCTAGATGATGACCAGGCTATTTTGGTAGTAGGTTTGGTGCAGTAGCTTTCCTTGAACTTCAAGGAAATCATTGTGGATGAGATGAAGATCAGAATGTTGAGGATAGATACTGCTTATCCTTTTTCATGTCTTATTATAGAGTTAGGCAGAGCTGCTAAGGTGCCAAATATTGTGGGCGTTGATGAAGATGTTCATTCTTGGAAGATTCACTACCCTATTCGGTTTGATGAGATTTAGCCGAGACTTAGACTTGACAGGGGTATAGAGGTAGCAGAGGACCCACCAATTACATATGTGGGAGAAACACCTCATGTTGATGTACAAGATTTTCAGCAAAGGCAGTATCAGTGTCTGAGACTGAAGCTAGTCCCTCTATTCCTCGAGCAGCAACAGGTTTGGCATTTCAGCTGATTGATATAAGGAGGGTGGCTAAGCATACCAAGTGGTGCCAGGTACAACTACATGCTTTCGCCAAATAATTTACTGTTGCTATGGACAAAAGAATCAAAGCTGCACTTGAAGCTTTTATGACTTTGCCTTGGCGGGTTGCAGATTTGGAGAACAGATTCGATGCTCGGGCAAAAGAGATGACAGGTACTAATCTTGCTACATTTAGGGCTGCATTAGATAAGGTGAAGGCTGAGGTTGGGGTGCTGCAGTAGCACTAAATTATGGTGCCAACAGGTTCAGCAATGCAAGAGTTAGAGGAAGAAATTCCCATACTTGATCTCACTGTGAACTCCCCAAAGAAAAATAAGAAAAAGGGGGAAAAGAAAGGCAAGAATAAGCAAAGAAGATTCGGACAGTGAGAAAGAAAGAAGAGTGAAAAAAAGGAAAAGAAGAAGGCAGAAAAGGAATAATTGAAACGGGCAAGATTGGAGTCTCTGGCCGATACGGAGAAATGAGAAGCAGCCATTAGAGCTAGGGCTGCAGGTGCTTCATCCATCCAGGCTCCTTCCATCGCAAAGCCAGATGCTTCGAGTGGAGAAAAGAAAACAGATGATGCAAAAGCAGGGGAGAAGACCCAGGATCCGTGTGCTTGATGGTCTTCAGGTATACCCTAACCCTTAGTGCATTTAATTTTTGATTTTTAAGTTGAGGGTGTAGGGTAAATTGTTCTTGTAACATATTCTATAGATAATTAGGAGTAGTACAAGTACTTGAGGCAATTATCTTATTTTGTGGTTTTTGAGTGCCTCTCCAGTGGTCTGATCTGTTGTGTACTGTGTAAATTACATCCACAGTGACCACTGTGCATCTTTTTGTGGCATACGTATAGCAACTAAATAACCTATATCAAACAAGTACATGAAATAAATCGGCAGTGATATGCTACATACTTGTGTGCCATGCCTGTGTAAGTTCTTACTCAGTTACCATTGTGCATTGAATCTAGAACTTGCCCTGTTAGTCATGCCGTAGTCAGAGGATAGGCATTAGGAAAGGATCACAGGCCATTTTTGTATGTTATCCCATTTTAGCTTAAATGACCATCCAAATGTGACTAATATCCACTTATCCCTATTTGAACCTAAATAGCCTATTTCTTTCTTGTACATCTGTCACCTTCTCGTTACATCACAATGATCTTGTCTTGGCCCTGGTCCTCCTTGGACACTGTGCACCTTGACTTAAGTAAATAACCTAAGTTAAGGGTGGCTATTATAGGGGTACATGATGCAATATGAGTATGAAGCGAGGTAAAATAAGGAAAAAAATAAAAAGCTGGGTATGGTGAAAAATAAATAAGAAAAGAGAAAACTGTGTGAAAAATGATAAAAAGATAATCAGTTAATTGAAAATACCGCATCCAGCTTGAGCATGCATGATCAATAAAAGAGGAAGGAAAAAAAGGTCAAAAGTAGAAACCCTGAGAGTTAATGTAGTGCCAAGGAGGTGTAGTCACTATGAAACACCCATGGATATCATACCATCCCCTAGCCTACGTTACAAGCTTGAGAAAAGCCCTATAGTGATTCTAATTGACCTTTCTGAAGAGTTAGGTACTGAGTATAAGGGAAAGCTTATGGAATTTGATGCGCAATGTTGAAACTTTATTCTGAGAGTGAGCCTTATGTTTATCCATATGCTTACCCATGTAAATCTATGTGAAAAAGGGATTTCTTTGTTGTGAAGGCACACCTAGTATGTTGCTAATAACTATTTTGTTTGAATAATGTGATTTGGGTATGTGCTGGGTTGTTATTACTATGATTTTTGCCATATCTATATACTTGTGCCTTGCATGGTTGCTTTCAAATAATAGACATAGTTAATCTTACTTTGACTGATCATGGAGATGGTGCATGTATTCTGAACTGATGGGAGAAGTCAGCTGCCGAATTGTACTTTGTATGCTTTAGTTATGTTATGGTTCCTTGAGGACAATTAATTGTTTAATTTTAGAGTGTTGATGTGTGATCCCATGCTAACACATTTGAAGCCTTTAACTCTAAATAATTGCGAAGTCTTGAGGAACTTTAGTCATTTTTGATTATTTTACTTTGATTTTGCAGTAAAAGTAGAGAAGAGGGAGAACCATCAATAAAGGAAGAAAAAAGATTGAAATTGGAAGAAAATAAGGAACTGTGAGTGGCTGACGACATCCATGACACACCGTCAGCCTCATGATAGGCTGTCATGGGTGAAGTTAACCTTAACAGAAGATGTAAAGCTGCAGAAAGTTTTGTCATAGAAATCATGACACGCCGTCAACATCCTGATAGCACATCAAAATTATTGTCAACCATAGGCAGTAGGAACTGAAATTACAGATAAGTTGATGACATCCATGACAGGCCGTCAAGATCGTGATAAGAAGACACAAGCACCGTCACCTAATCCGAAGAAAATCAGAAATTTTAATATTATTTCCTTATTTAGGATCGACTATTTAAAGACTTGTTTTAGGGTTTTTATAAGATATTCATTGAGGAATCTATCTTACAACATACAACTTTTCTTTATGTCTATCTCAAGAAAAATATTTTTGAGTATTGCCTTGTCATTCAAATACAAGTTCAGTTTTGATTTCATTCATTGTTGTAAGTTAATCCTTTCAATTATGAATTCAACTTGTGTACTTATCTGTTGCATCATCAGTGGCTAAACATCTTTAACCTAGATTGTAGGATCTAGAGTCAGGTCATGATAAGGTGTTAGTTAATTACTCAAAGTTTAATAGGTGCTAGGATTTCTTGGTGATTCTGATATTATAACTTATGTCTGTTGGTTACAAACAATAGGCGTACCTACTTTGGTTTGCTTGAGAAAGAAATCATAAACAGTAGGAAGTGAATTATCGACAAGGACTCGAAAAGGCTTTGTTTAATAATCAGCATTATAACAAGGTTGATTAACTTGAGGTAAAATCTGGACAGTGAATTGCGATTCCCTAAGTAGAGGATTAGGAAATTAGATGCTTGAATAGGTCAAGAGACATTTGAGCATAGCATCGATAAAGATAGCTTGTCATCCTAACCACTATGAGAATCTTGAGTTATTTGTAGCATCTGTCATGTACCATAAACCCTAGTGAACATAATCTCAGTTATTTCACAAAAATATTGGTTATAAACATTAATTTCAAAGTGACTAACAATTGTCTGAGCAATTTAAACCCCCATTTTAGGAAAAAGTAATCTACCAGCGAATTATTTCGTAAACAACTTGAGTTCACACCTTATTCCCTATGGGATTCGACCCCAACCTAGTTGGGTTTTATATTGACAATGATTGCTTACACCCATTCCAAAGTATAGTTTAAGCATTATCAGAATGCCCACATCCCTAGGTTTGCTTGGTGCTGAATCCTACTCCCAACTGAAAGGACACTGAACATGGCCATACTTGAAACATGAACTTGTACGTGAATAGGAATTCATGCTAATATGTCATAATTACACTATTCAAATCACATAGACATTCCAACAACCACTTGTAAGGCATAGCTTTAGCATGATTGAAAATTTAAACTTGTAGTAATGGTATGAGCTCAACACTAGGGTCACCAATGAAGCACAAATGCACAATTAACTCAATTAAGCATTTTGTCAAACACCTAAGAGGCATAATCTTGTACTTGGGCATAAATAGAATATTGATGCATCATGATTACAATCGTCAATTCACAATTCATGGATTTTGACATGGGGATTAAACAATTACATAGATGATCTCTTATACTTATGAAAACTACAATTAAATCTTGAATTGAGAACCCATACAAACAATATGAACATGAAACAACCCAGTTGATATATGTAATTCATGAAACTATTAATTTGAGATTTTGAAAAGGGTTATTGAACTCTAAGGGTGGACGGAAACCCAAGGATGAACACCTAACATACCTGAATGATTAATTCTCTAAAAATCATTAGAGTGTTCTTGATGCTTGAACTTGGAATTAAACGCTCTAGGGTTTTGTTCTTGAGTGTTTTTTAGAGAATGAGTGAATGATGAATGAAATTTTCCTTTATGAAGGATTAATATCGTGTGTTTGGTTCTAATTAAAAGGGAAAAAGACTTAATTACCCCTCTACATATGGAATTGAATGAGTAGAAACTGTGCCCAGTGATGCGTTGGCGACGCGTTGGGCGTTCTGCCGCGTCGATGGTCGATGCGATAGCCAATGCGATGCATTGATATCGCATTGGCTCATTGGAAATTGCACTGAAGGCTGAAGAAAAATCTTGGTCAACACAATGGGCTAAGTATCTCATTGATATCATGTTGATCCACTATTTTTGTCTCTCAAACGTGGCTCAAACGACACTTAAAAATCTAAAATTTATTTGAGAGCATATAGTTGCATCCCTGATTATGAATTAATTTACAAATCAACATTTTAAGGCAATAATGATTAAAAATAAAGCGATTGAATTATTGAGGAAAAAAATGAGACAAAGTGTTAGTACTTCGCTAAAAAATTTTAAGTCTAGGACCACTTTTCATGCTATATAAGACTGAGTTAGACTAGGAATTTAATGGGATCTTACAATTTATCAACACATAGAACTTCATGTTAAATTACTAAAACTTATTTCAGTGTATCAATCATGAGAATAAAAACATGAGTAAATGTATATTCTTATGCTAAACAAACGTTAAATCACAGGGTAATATCATAATTGCAACAACATGAAGAATGAGTATGAACCCTATCCATTAAATCCTTAAAATTTATGTAAAATCTTAACTTGCAGGAATAAACATGAAAGATAATCATTGTTCAAACCCAACATGCCTGAACATTATGAATTTCTTGAAGAAAACTTGAATTAGAGCTTGAAGTATTACCTTTGGAGGAAGAACCATTCTTTTGGATATTCTTCAGAGCCTCAGAGGAGAGGACTGTTGTAATTTGAGTTGGGGAATGGATAAATACGTCTTATACTAGTTGTACGATCAATTAGGACGTGCATGGCCTCATTACCCTCAAAAACTAAAGAAATAATGGAATATTAGCATCTCCATGACCCTTAGAGTGGCACGCCCTTATCACACCATGTTAAGGGCTTAGCATGCCCTTAACATAGTAACTAGTAAGCGTGATATGACATTATAGCACTTGATCATTGGTTTTCACGTTTATGGCATTCCCTAATCGCGGACCATTACTGTTTAAAAATCCCAAAATATCTCCAAACTCATTCCAAAAAAGATAAAGCACTTCTCAATAGTGCTACTAACGTTCTTTATCATTATTCAACTCAAAATTCTCCTTAAGCTATCAAATAAAATCATCAAGATTTTGAGTTATAACATAAATCTAAACCAATTAATTGGGCTTCACCATATTCAAACTAGCTAGTTGGTGAAAGACATTTACGACCATAAAGAGCCTCATCTGGTGCAATATTTATACTCGTATAGTAGCCATTATTCTAACCAAACTCTACCAAAAGAAACTAATCATATCAATGACCACTAAAATCAATCGTTCAAGCTGTAACAATGTCCCTTAAGATTTGCATAACCCACTAAAACTTTCCGTTGGTCTTCCGATGTAATGATGTACTCAACTTAACCTATGAACTCAATGACTTCTGAAAAAATCTCCAAAACTTAGCAATGGACCGTGAACCTCTATCATATATGATTGAAATAGGTACACCGTGAAATCGAACTATCTCTCAAAGCTAAATTTCTATTAACTGCTTCATGATATGAGTAACCCTAACTGACATGAAATGAGTAGAATTTATAAGATTGTCCATAATCACCCAAACTGAGATATGTGTTTTTAATCTATTTGGCAACCCAATAATGAAAGACATAGTAATTCTTTCACACTTTTACTCTAGGATAGTCAATTTTTGCATCACTTCATTGGGTTTTTGATATTCATACTTAGTCTATTGATAAGTTAAACAACTAGTCACGTTTAAAAATATCAACCTTCATAACTTTCCACTAGTACAATTCACATACGTCTTGATATATCTTTATACCATCTGGGTGAATAGAGTATCGTGAGCTATGAGTCTCTTTAGAATTAGCTGCTTCACATCACCCACAATATGGGGACATATAGTCTACCATGAAAATGTAGCACACCTTAACCATTAATATCAAAATACTTAATGCCTCCATTCTGCACTTGATCTTGTAGATCAGTAATATATGGATCTTCATATTGGCAAGTCTTAACTTTCCCTACTAAAGATTACTGCACCATCGTAACTACAAGTAATCTTCCTGGAATCGTGTCATCAATTTAAACTCCTTGATTGGTAAAATCTTTAATATTCATAACCATAGATTACCTTTCAACAACAAATTGGTCCAACCTACCCATAGACTTTCTACTCAAGGCATCTTCTACTACATTTATCTTTCTAAGTTAACATAGAAACATGACACTTTCAATGCTTAAAACTATAAATTTTTGTGTGCACTTAGGGTATTTTTTTGGATATGATGCACTTTTGTGTGAATTATAGGTAAAAACAAGTCTAAAATAGTGTTTGAATGAAAAGAAAAGAAAAAGTCCAAATCTGATAAGTATGCAACTCAGTCTCTGAGTCGTTACCATTCGATACAACTCATATACTAAATTGTATGAGTAACAGAATGAAAAGCCAAAATGGGGAGCGAAGCATAAAGAAGATACGACTCAAGTACCTTAGTTGTAAGCCAGGGTACGAGTCTTATGAAGAAGTCGTAATCATAATAAAGCCTGAGGTACTATCTAGGAGTTGAAGTGTCAAGGCTATACAAGTCGAAAGTCTGAGTATAACTCATATAGGGATATTGTATACAACCCAGTGTTCAAGACTTGGAAAGGAAGAAGTCACAGGTGAATACAAATAAAGGAAACGAAGTCGTACACTCATGTACAACTCATAAGCAGAAGTTATATGCTGAAAATAAAGTTGAAGTCTTAGGAAGATCAGACACTGGAATGGATATGACAAGGCAGGGTATGATTCATAAGATAAGGATACAGGTGAAGACCGAGTCATACTAACTGCTGACTTAACTTTACTTTTCCTATTTTTAATAGGATTTTATGTTATTTTGAGATACTATAAATACCCTAGGGTTTATATTTTATTAGGTTATGCATTTTGACATTCTTTTACGCTCTATTACATATTATTACATACTTTCATAATTGTTTTTTAGATTTTAGGGTTTTATTTAATTTAAGTCTTTGGATTTTATTCATCTTTTTCATGTGCAATTGATTTTATGTGTTCTTCATTTATAATCATAGTTTTTTGGTCAAACATGAGTGTCTAATATCCTTAGCTAGGGTGGTGAGAACCCTACTGGATTAGCTCTGTAGAGGAAGTGTGAGACTCAATTAGTCTAGGGTTTCTTCATGTATCTTAATTCTTTTTCACAATAATTAGCCTTAATAGCTACAGAATCTAGAGATAGCTTATATTTCCATCCATTTGATAAACAAGAAGATGCTATTGGGAAAAGAAGATTAAGACAGTCATACAATAACTAAGTATAACTGAGGCCATATCAAAGGGAAATAGGGCAAAACCCTAAGATGATAACCAAGTCAAAAAGGATGAAATTTATCTTCTAAGCAGTAGAAAATACCTATCTTGTTGGATTTTCTTGTAGAACAACAGAATAATTAGGTTAATCACAAGAAATTCACACAGTTAAGAATCAAGGGGGAACACAAACCTAGTGTCTGTCTTATATTGATAACAACTCAAAAGCTCTCAAGTCTCAATTACTATTTTCAATTGACAACAAAACCCCTTATTTACTTTCCTGTATTGCTCGTGGATTACATCAAGGTAAGAAACTTTTCACGTTTTCCCTTTGTGATTGACCCCAAACTTGTTGGGTTACTATATTTACAATAAACTGTATTATACTTCTAGTGGAGGTGTAGTTTTGGCCGACATCAAATTTTGGCGTCGTTACTGGGGTAGACAGTTTAAGTAGTGAATTGAATTGGTGAAGTTCATGGGTGTTTACTTTTCTATTTTGATTTGGCATACACCAGTGTATGCCAAGCACTAGGAGTATAGTCCATCCCTTACTCCCTTTTGATCTAGAACCATATAGAATCCTTCAAACACCTAGAATGATGTCAAGAAAAGTTCATGATGAGGTGCAAAATCTACCACCTGTGGACCCAAACAAGTTACTCCCGCATGATCCATTAGATCCATAGAATATTATAGACTTATAGACATAATAATTGTTGAAGCAAGAATGTACACAAGCTAAAGAGGCTAGACATATTGCAGAGGCAGAGAAAGTAGAACGTCGTGGACTAGTCAAATTATTGATCATTAAGTTCAGAGAGGAAGAGCTCCATTTGTTCTCGCATTTCAACCCTTAGACCTAGATGAAGAAGATGATGAGGATTTGGGTTATGTTGAACCTGTTGAATCAGTTATTCCTCCATTAGCCCTAAATGTGAAGTTTGATATTACTAGTTCTATGATCCAACTATTGAATCTAAAGGGTGTGTTTTTAGGCACTGCTAAGGATGATGCAAATATGAACCTTACAAATTTTCTTGGGATCTACACAAATTATAATATTCCAGGGGTTAACCAGGAAGCATTGAAATTGAGGTTGTTCCCATTTTCTTTGACTGGTGAAGCATCACTATGGTTAGGGGAACTCTAAAAAGCATCTTTCACAACTTGGCACGAGTTGAATACACAGTTTCTGAATAGATTCTTCTCTTCTACATGGATGCTACAGTTAAAGGATAAAATTTACAACTTCAGACAGCCACCTGCAGAGTCTATGTATGAAGCATGATTTTGGATTAAGAAGAAACTGAGCATTCTACAAAATTACAGAATTGAAGGATCTCACTTGTCTGAGTTCTTATACAGATCATTGAATGATAGCTCAAGAGCTATAATAGATACTATTTTAGAAGGAGAATTTATGAGTCATCGCTGGGAAGCTACATAGGAAATACTAGATGATATTGTGGTTACAAACAGAGGATAGCGTACTTGAGATTCAGAATGCGGTGGTGGTACATATGCTATTAGAGCAAAAAATACATATGGAGCAGTAAATGACATGGTAGCACAAAAGGTTGCACATCTTTATACAGATATTAGGTTACTAATGAAATAGTTTTATGTAATGAATATTAAGAAAGTAAAGGTAGGTTCAGGATAGGGGTTTGTATCCAAACCATTCAAGATTAAATCTGAAGAAGAAAAAAATTATCTTGATCACAGATTGGTGGATTTATGAGCCCAAAGGGAAGTAAATCAATGTTGGAGCTATTACAATGATAGATATAAGGATAGAGAAGGTGATTGGTATCGGAAAGATGACTACATGGAGTAAAGTAACAAATATATTCCACCTGGTACTTGAGATACCGAGTCTAGAATGGAGGCACTATTATCTAAGCTGGTCAAAGGGCGAGAAAATCAAGAGAACCGCTTGAAGGATATCAAAGCTGATCTATCAGGATTAAACCAGAAAGTTAAGTCATATGCTACGGCAATCAAGAAGTTGGAATGAAAATTTTAGATGTCAGCCATAATGAATTAGAGATAAACTGGCACTCCTCTAAGTAATACATTGGTAATTCATAGAAATGATAGTCAATGCGTTGCCACTACCACTCAGAGTGGTAAGGTTACTATAGATCCACCTGTACCCATAGCTAATAAGTAGAAGAGTAAGAATAAGACGATTGATATTGGGAGCAACAACAAGTTGAATAAGGAGAAGAATAGGCTTTAGAGCTTGTGATGAAACCCATTCCATGACTAGGTCCTCCTTATCCATAAAGACTGGGAAAGAAATAAGAAGAAAGTAAGTATCAAAAATTTCTGTCTATATTAAAAGAGTTAACTATCAGCATAACACTTGTAGAGGCATTGGATCAGATGCTAGGATATGCAAAATTCATAAAGAATTGATCACCAAGAAGAGGTAAGTCTAGTATGAGCCGTTAGATAATCTTCATCATTGCAATGTTGTGGTTATTAGATCTTTAGTAAAGAAGAAGGAGGATCCTTGTGCTCTTACAATACTATGTACTATTCGGTCTTTCAACATCACTCAAGCACTAAGCGATTTGGGGACTAGAATCAACCTTATGACCTTTGTTATATTTAAATAGTTGGGGTTAGGAGATCCAAAACCAACCACTATGAGACTAGTAATGGTAGACAGGATAGTGAAGAAACTTATGGGTATTCTTTATGGTGTTTTGGTAAAAGTATCTTTTTTTATATTTCCTGCTGATTTTGTTATATTAGACTATGAAGTGGAATTTCAAGTCCCCATTACCTTAGGAAGACCATTTATGGCTAAAGGTAGGATACTGATTGATTTGGAAAAGGGACATTTGATACTGCAACTCAATGATGAATAGGTCATGTTCAACATATGCAAATCTATGAAGCAATCTGATAAATTGAGGGTGGTGTCTGTGATTGACATAAATAATAAGGAGAAAGAGTCATTCCATGATGTTAACACAGTGACCTTGTAGAATAATGGTTGTGATGTAGTTGTTCCTGTTCAATAAAGGTTAGGTGTTGAGGCTTTTGCAGCTGTGATTATGAATTTTAACTCTGAAGGTATCAAGGAATACGAGGAGTTAGTGGGTACATTGTATGGTGATGGTTATAATTAATCACCAAAAAATCTTTATCTAGAGTTAAAGAATTTAGCAACTCCGCCTGCTCACCCATCCATTGAGGAACTATCAATGTTAGAGTTGAAGGCCCTTCCATCTCACTTGCAATATGCATTTTGGGGGGCCAACAATACTTTGTTGGTTATTATTGCAGCTGATCTGAGCCAGTTAGAGGTAGAAGCACTATTGTTAGAATTGTAGAATTTTAAAAGGGCTATTAGATGGCCCATTACAGGTGTGGGTATTCCGGCTGGTTTGTGTACTCATAAAATTCAGCTTGAGCCAAATTTTATGCCATCTATTGATCAGCATCGACATAATCCTCATATACAGGAGGTAGTGAATAAGGAGATCATCAAGTGGTTGGATCCAGGTGTAGTATTTCCCATTGTTGATAGTAAGTGGGTTAGTCTGGTTCAATGCATACCAAAAAAGGGCAAAAAAATAATGGTACCTAACGAAAAGAATGAGCTAGCGCCTATAAGGGTAGTCACTATATAGAGAGTGTGCATGGACTATAGGAAGTTGAATGTATGGACTCAGAAGGGCCATTATCATATATTATTTGTGGATCAGATGTTGGACCAGTTATAAGAAGAGGATGGTATTATTTTCTTGATGGATACTCAAGATATAATCAGATCACTATTTCTCTTGAGGACCAAGAGAGGACTAATTTCACATGTCCCTATAGGACCTTTGTATTCAAACGAATACCATTTGGGCTATGCAATGATCCAACCATATTTTAGAGATGTATGATATCTATTTTATCTGATATGGCCGAAGACACAACTGAAGTTTTTGTGGATGATTTTTTGGTTGTTAATGATTCTTTTGATGACTGCATTACTTACTTAGAAAAGGCCCTACAAAGGTGTGAAGAATGCAACTTGGTGCTTAATTTGAAAAAAGTGTCATTTCATGGTCAAAGAAGGAATTATGCTTGGGCACAAAATTTCAAAGAGAGGCATAGAGGTTGATCGAGCATAGATTGAGGTGATTGAAAAATTACCTTATCCAATTTTGGTAAAGCGAATTCAGACTTTTCTAGGGCATGAAGGTTTTTATCAGCGATTTATCAAGGTCTTCTTCAATATTCCGAGTCCACTTTGCAATCTTCTTCAGAAGGAGGTAAAATTTGATTTTGATGATTCATGTAAGAAGTCTTTTAAAAGCTTAAAAGAAAAGTTGGTGTCTGCTCTAATCATTGTCTCTCCTGATTAGTTCTCACATTTTGAGATTATGTATGATGCAAGTGGTTTGGTCTTAGGGGTTTTACTAGGCCAACGAAAAGAAAAGATCCTTCACCCCATTTATTATTTTAGTAAGGCACTAAATCCTACTCAAAAGAACTATATCGTGATGAAGAAAGAGTTATTGGTAGTGGTTTTTCCCTTTGAAAAGGTTATATCTTATATTATTGGACCAAAGGTGATTGTATACACAGACCATGTGGCATTGCGATACTTAATGGCAAAGAAAGATCCAAAGTTGAGGCTTATCCATTGGGTGCTGTTGTTGCAAGAATTTGATTTCGAGGTGAAGGACAGGAAAGTAACAGAAAATCAAGTAGTGGATCACTTTTCTAGACTAGAGGAGAAAGCTATGAAGAAGGTTGCTAAGGGTTTGGAGATAGATGACAGTTTTCCAGACAAATGGAAGCTTCCCAAGATTTAATTCCATGGTTTGCAGATTATGCAAATTACTTAGAAAGTGATCTCGTCCAAGAAGATATCTCATATTAGCAAAAGAGGAAGTTCATGCACGAGGTAAGAAAATTTTTCTTGGATGAACCTTATTTGTTTAAGATTTGTGCAGATGAATTCATTTGGATGCATATATGAATTAGTGATGATGAGCATCCTTGAAGCTTGTCATTCATTACTAGATGGGGGTCATCATGGAGGGTCCTGCACCATTCAATAAATCCTACAATACGACTATTGTTGGCTGATCATATACAAAGATACTCATGACTAAGATGCTATATGTGATCAATGACAATGACAAGGTACTATTTGTAGAATATATGAACTACCTATGACCCCTATCTTGGAATTGGGAGTGTTTGATGTGTGGGGCATAGATTTCATGGGACTTTTTATAAGTTCGTATGGCATGAAGTACCTACTGGTAGCTTTTAATTATATTTTGAAATGGGTGAAGGCAATTGCGCTTCCTAACAATGAATCAAGGAGTGTCACCATATTTTTCAGAAAGAACATCTTTTCTTGATTCGGTATGCCATATGCTATTATTAGTGATGGAGGGTCACATTTTTTCAACCATTTATTCAATAGTCTGCTTGTAAAATATACAGTGAATAACAAGATGGAAACACCATATTTTCTGCAGACTATTGGACAAGTTGAAGTGTCCAATAGAGAAATAAAGTCCATATTGACAAAGATTGTGAATGCCAATAGGACTTATTGGGAAAGAAAGTTAGTTGATGCATTATGGGCCTACCGTACAACTTACAAAACCCCCATAGGTGCTTCACCCTATCAGCTTGTGTATGGAAAGTCTTGACATTTACCAATTAAGCATGAGCATAAGGCACTATCGGGAGATTTTAATATGGGCCAGAATATCAAGCCTCCGCAAATATAGAGGAGATGGATTATAGAATAGCTGAGATAAGAAAGATCACAAATAGAACATTAGGTTTGAAGGATAAACTGGTGATGTTTAGGTAGATGGCAGAGAGAATAGCTTCAAATGGAGTGCATGTTACTTGGGTGGAAGATGATTTTGGAGATTCACAACAAATCAAGAAGGGTAACCTCAACTTTAAGGGTAAAGTTTGGTAGACACTAGCCCAAAATAGGTTGTGTCTGGCTACTGTAGATGATGTCTTGAGACCGGTATGAGCAACTATGATAGCCAGTTTTATGGCCAACTATGCATTTAACAGTTGTTAGTTCCTAGCATGAAAGATGAGAGATAGGGTTGTCAGGGGTCAGAAGGCACTGTTACCCTACCCCTATATAATTACTCAGGTCTACTTAGCAGCGAGAGTTTTATAGATACCCTTGATCGATGAGATCATTGATGCCCGAAAAATGTTTAACATAGGGCTGATTTATGATGTGACAAAACCTCTAGCTCGACCTATGAGACATGTTGTAGAAGCTGTGGCGAGAGTGTTCCTGTAAGATAATCGAACAGTCATACCTGCTTCAGTAAAGACTACAAAGGTAGGTAAACAGACTAAGGTTGCACCCATAGATGCAGTAGGTACTTTTAGTGCCCCACCACCAGTCCATTTTATACCACCTAGGCCACAGAGTATGCCTTCTAGTGTGATGTTGATTTCTTAGGCTGGATGGATAGAAGATATGACCAAGTTAGCTACTTTTACTGTGAAAGTCGGTCTCACGAAGGGTGGAGTATGAAGCTGGATGGACAGACAGTTTAAGGTACAAGATAAGCGATTCCAAGGGAGCCTAGATGTATTAGAGTCAAGAATTACTTAATAGCTAGGTACTGGATAGGCGACCCATGTTGTTAATGTACAAGAAGAGATTGCAAAGATAAAGAAGATGATCAGTGAGTTGTATGACAAGTCAGTTATTACAGAAACAGTGGTGGAAACTATGATTCCCATAATCGAGGTGCCTAATATTTGGACAAATCTAACAAATGTATAGGTTGTGGAGACCTAAGAAGATACGAAGATAAAGAGAAAGTAGGCACGAGCTTCTAGAAAGCCTGAGAAGAAAGCTAGACTCGAGAGCATCTAGGATGAGACTAATCGAGAGGTGCTAGTCTATAAGTGGGCCTGGGAGCTGGTGGATCGAGATCTCCCATGAATGATACTGAGAGGGTTTATTTTGTACCCTCATCCCTTGTTAATGCAGTTCCAATTGATGGGACAGTTACTGATAAGAGTGGGACCTGACCTGAGGGCGTCCATATTCTAGTGTAGCTGCTCTAGCACCTTAAGCGCCTATGTATGACTCTTATACTTTCTCTATTTTATTTTTCTAACACTATGGATAGTGTAACATTTTTAAGTTGGGGGTGGGGATTATTCCAAAAACTTTGGGGAGTGGGGTTATTCTAAAAACTTTGCGGAGCAGTTTGAAAAGTTTTAGATATAGCTAAGACTGAAAGTCTGTTATGACTTGCAGGTTTGATATAGGATGGTTAAGTAGGAAAATATCATAGTCCATTTTTTATATTAGTCCACTTTTAGCCAAATTGACCTTCCATGTATGAATGATATCCCCTGACACAAATATTTAAGCCTTTATAGATAAATTTTTCTTATAACACTTAACACCTTCCCATTTAACTTACAATTAACTTATTTTGGCCCTGTTCCTTCTGTGGACACTGTACACCTCAAATCAGGAAAATTGCCTAAGTTGAGGGTGGCTATTATAAGGGTACGTAAAAAAACCTAGAATGAAGAAAAGTGTGTACAAGGAAAATAGTTGAAACTTGGGCAGGTGTGATAGTAAGAAAAGAAAAGAAAAATGTACAAGGCACAGAAAAAGAAAAAGAATAAGAAAAATAAGTGATAGAAATCAACACCTAACCCAAATTGAATGTGAGTAGAGGAAAAACAGAGACATAAGGGTGGAAATAAAAGAAGTCAAAAGTAGTAGCCTCCAAGAATAGCATAGTGTCCAGGAGGCGTAGTTACTTTAAATATCCATACGTATCGTAACAGCCTCAGGACTATGTTATAAGACAAATAAAGTTCTATAGTGATCATGATGTGACTATTTGACAACTTAGAAAAAGAGCATAAGGGCAAGCCTATGGTATTCTGTGCGCACCGGTGATACTTCTTTGTAAGTGAGAGAGTCAGTTGTTATGTCCCTGCATAGAGTAGTCTATCCATGAAGAGTGATTTCTTTGACTGTGAGTGTACATAGGTTATATTGCTAGGTTGATATATTGTTTGATGACTATAAAGCATGTCTATGCCTAAGTGTCTATTGCTAATGTAATACAATCATCGAGTTCCTGCATGTTTTTACATGTACAAAGTTGTTATACGCAAGTATGAGTGAGAAGTTGAGAAATTATGAGGGGAACAACAAGAATGAAATTTAACTCTAAATCGGTGCCATGGGTTTGCTTGAGATCTTCCTGTTTAAGCATCGACTCTAGGCTAGAAGTTAGTAATTTGGATTTGTTTGCCTGAGAGCATGCAAAAGTTCAAGTTGAGGGTGTTGATGTGGCATGGAAACATAATATTTTTGATGCTTAAAATTGTAAATTTAGACGTGTACTTAGGGTATTTTGTTTGATATAATGCACTTTGGTATGAATTGTAGGTAAAACAGGTCTACAATAGTGTTTGAATGAAAAGAAAAGAAAAAGACCAAATCTGACAGGTATACGAGTTAGTCTCTGAGTCATAACCAATTGATATGACTTGTATACTGAATCGTATGAGTAACAAAACCAAAAGCTAAACTGAGGAGCCAAGTATGTGGAAGATACGACTTAAATATCCCAGCCGTAAGCCAGGGTACGAGTTGTTTGCAGAAGTCGTGAGCATAACAGAGCCTGAGCTCTAGAAGTTGAAGTGTCTATGCTATACGAGTTAGAAGTCAGAGTATGACTTTTATAAGGATGTTGTATACGACCTAGTGTTCAAGACATAGAATGGAAGAAGTCCCAGGTGAATAAAGATTAAGGACACAGAGTCTTACACTAAGGTATGACTAGTAAGAAGAAGTCATATGCTTTACCAAAAGTTGAAGCCTTAGGAATATCGGACATTTGAATGGATACGACAAGGCAGGGTATGACTCGTAAGCTGAGGAGATGAGTGAAGATTGAGTCATACCTACTGCTGACTTAACTTTACATTTTCCATTTTTAATAGGATTTTTATGTTATTTTGAGATACTATAAATACCCTAGGGTTCGTCTATTATTAGGTTAGGCATTGTGACATTCTTTTACGTGTTATTACATATTATTACATACTTTCATGATTATTCTTGAGGTTTTATTGTTCAATTAAAGACTTTGGAGTTTATTCATCTTATTCTTATGCAATTGATTTTTTGTGTTCCTTATTGATAATCATTGTTTCTTGCACAAACATAAGCGGCTAATCTTCTTAGCTAGGGTCATGGGAACCCTGGCGGATTAGCTACGTAGGGGAAGTGTGAGATTTAATTAGTGTGGGGTTTCTGCATGTATCTTAATTCTTCTTCACAATAATTAGCCTCAAGTAGCTACAGTATCTTGAAATTGCCTGTATTTGCATCCATTCGATAACCAAGAAGCTTGTGATCGGGAAAAGAAGATTAAGACAATGATACGATAACCAAGTATAACTGAGGTCGTATCAATGAGCAAAAAGGCATGATAACAAAGTCAAAAAGGGTGAAATTTATCTCCTAGGCAGTAGATAACACCTACATTGTAGGCTTTGCATGCAGAACAATAGAATAATTGGGTTGATCACGATAAATTTATGTAGTTATGAAGCTAGGAGGAACACAAACCTAGTTTTCATCTTATATTACTTACAACTCAAAAACTCTCAGGTCTCAGTTACTATTTGTAATAGACAATAGAATCCCTAATTTACTTTCCTGTACTGCTCGTTGATTACATCAAAGAATGTAATTGTGCACGTTTTCCCTATGGGATTGACCCAACCTTATTGTATTAATATATTTGCAATCAACTGCATTATACTTCTAGTTGAGGTGTAGTTTTGGGCGACATCAGTTTCTAGGATGATAGGATATAATAAGAGCATAATATTTAAGTAACTCTAACCACCCGCATCACCTTAAATTCAGATCTCTTTGTTCAAAGATGTATTGTAGATTCTTGTGAATAGTATATATTTTACACAACTCACCATGAGGATAATGACGCCAGATCTTGAGTGCAAACACAATTCCAGTCAATTTCAAGTCATGAGTTGGATAATTTTTCTCATAGACCTTTAGCTGTTGAAAATCATATAACACCATTTTACTATTCTACATTAAAACATACTCTAATCCAACCCATGACATATTACAATAAATGGTGAAATTATCTCTGTCGTAGGTAATGTCAAAATCAGATCCAAAGTCAATGTAGACTTTAATTTCTGAAAATTTTCTTCATAACCATCTATAAAACCACACTTTTTTTAGTTAGAAGATTCAATGTATTGGTTATCTTAAAGAAAATCTCTACAAACCTTAGGTAATATTAGCTAGCCCTAGAAAGCTACGTATCTATGTAATAGTACTAGGTCAAGGCTAATCGCAATCATACTCTATTTTATTTGGACCAGCATGAATCCCATCTCTTAACACCGCATTCCCCACAAAGGAAACCATGCCTAACAAGAACTCACACTTTGAGAATTGGCATAAAGCTTTCATTCTCTAATTGTTAGCAACATAACTCTCATGTGTTGTCCATGTTTTCCAACTCTTCAGGAGTAGAATAAAATGACATCACTGAACGCAATCATAAAATAGTATAAGTATGGCTTGAATACCATATTCATGAGGTATATAAATGTTATAGGTGCATTAGTCATCCCAAAAGACATTTTTTCTTGATTCGGTATGCCATGTGCTATTATTATTGATGGAGGGTCACATTTTTTCAACCATCTATTCAAAAGTCTGCTTGTAAAGTATATAGTGAATAACAAGGTGGAAACACCGTATTATCTGCAGACTAGTGGACAAGTTGAAGTGTCCAATAGAGAAATAAAGTCCATATTGACAAAGATTTTGAATGCCAATAGGACTTATTGGGAAAGAAAGTTAGATGATGCATTATGGGCCTACCGTACAACTTAAAAAACCCCCATAGGTGCTTCACCCTATCAGCTTGTGTATGGAAAGGCTTGACATTTACTAATTAAGCATGAGCATAAGGCACTATAGGTATTGAAGAAGTTTAATTTGGAGTGTAAGGATGCATCTAAATCTAAGTTGAATGGCATAAATGAGTTGGACGAATCTTGGCTCCGGGAATATGCAAGTTTAGTATTTTACAAAGAAAAGATGAAGTTGTATCCTGATTGAAAGATTGAGAAAAGAGTATTTGAAAAGGATGACAAAGTGCTACTATACAATTCTAGGCTTAATTTTTTTCCAAGTAAGCTTAAGTCAAGATGGCATGGTCCATTCACACTAACAAAGGTTTATCCCTATGGTTCTTTAGAAATAAAGAAGGATGGGTCAAACCAATTTAAGGTAAATAGACAACGAGTAAAGCACTATATGGAAAACATAGAAGAGGTGAATGAATTGTTGAAATTGACTTTGATAAAGTATGAGTAGTAAAGGAAATTGCATCTCGTCGGGATGTTAAATCAAGCGCTGCATGAGAGGCAACACATGAGGCTAGTTGGTGAAGTCTCTATATCTGACTTAGCCATGCCATTCTGCGATGTTAAATCAAGTGTTGCATGGGAGGCGACCCATGTTTTTGTAGTTATTGAAATATTGGGTAATGTGTTTGTTCAATATATAGGGCTAAAGAATGCAGACAAAATCTAGAAAATTTGAAAAGGTATCATACGAACTTCTTATGATTTGTCTCTATACGGTACGACTCGTGAGTAGGAGTTGTATTAGCCTGAGAGAATAATCAAAATCAGACAGTAGTTTCAAGAATAAATATGACTCCTAGTACGAGTCATACCCATTAGGTATGGTTCATGACCAAGAGTTATATCCATTCCAGAACCTAAGTAAGATCCAGGGCTATTCGAGTTAATAAAATGACCCGTAAGACTGGGTATGAGTCGTATACACCACTCGTACCTAAGCCTACTAGGTCAAATTACAGGTTGACCCGGCCCAAAACCTAAATTAAAGAAAGAGAGATAAACCTGATTGGGTACCCAACACCTCTAACTCGACCGAAAGCATTTTCACACAAACCAAACCATAAATCTAAGTGTTATCAATTTGATTTCACTGCCATCATCTTTCAATCTTTCAATATTTGTTCTTAAACTCAAATTTTGGAAGTAAAATGATTCAAACTCGGTATTTGTGAATTCTCACTCATCAAGTAAGTTCCCAATTGCATTTTCTTTGCCTTTTAAAGTGTAACTAAGTTGTGCTTTCCTTTGTAAATATGTTTTTGAGTAGAAATTATGGAAATATTGGGTAGATGATAGCATGGTGTTGGTATATTTGTCACAAAAATTGAACTTGAGGAAGAAATAGGATTTACACATGGATTTTTGTTTTTATTTTTGTTAAAATGTTGAATATAGCTGCTAGTTGTAGAGGATAATTTGGGAATTTACATCAGAGTCAAGCCATAAAGTTGGACTTCTATGTTATAGGGGATAGAAGGATTCTTACAACTCGTATGCTTTAAAATAGGAGTTGTAATGGGACTTGTACCCACTGACAACATGGAAATATAACAAATTCAAAGTTTTGGAATAGATACAACTCAACCATATGAGTTGTATCCAGACTATACGACTCGTACACACTTATCGTATCTATCTGGGAAGGTTAATATTAGCATAAAAGTTTCTAACTAGTATACGAATGTTGGTCACAAGTCTTACCCAATCAATATGACTGGTAAGGAGGATTCATAAGTTGGACAGTGAACAAAGGTCATGCACTTCCTAATATACAACTCAGGTATACGAGTCGTACCCAGTGGCCATACGACTAGTACTCACCACATGTACCCATCTAAAACCAAGCACATTAAACATTAAATTTAAATTTTTCTTTTCCTTTCCTTTCTTTTCTTTGTTAGTTACTAATAATAGTGTTTTTGTAGGTACAACTCCTCCAAAGAATGCCTCATCCTCCAAAACAGTTGCAGAAAATGGGGATAAACAAGCACCAGAAGAGAGTGAGAAAACCAGTATTTCCGAGTTTGATTCCACATTTGAAAGAAATGGAGAAGAGTATGATGGAACTACATCAAAGAAAATTGCAAACAATGAAAAGGCACCTACTAATACAAAGGGGAAGAAGGTCCTTCCCCAAGATTCTGAAACTCCACCACCAAAGAAACCAAGGAGAAAGAATACAATAGTTTCTCCACCACACACACCACAGCCTGTGGATTATGACGATAAGGATGATGATGATGAAGTTGAGTCTATTTTAGTAGAACAAAGTTCAGTAGAAGCTTAGAGGCTCGAGGTAGATTCTACCCCAATAGACAAATAGGACCCCCCACTCAGATTGACCACTACTCTAGTGCCCATTATTTAATGATGAGGGTACTCAACATATAAAAGATGTTTAACTCAGGGTTGTCTCATCTCCGGGGTGGTAAGAAAGTTGGGTATTGTATTCAGAGAGAAGAATGACTACTACTGGGATGGATGAATTACTTGAGTTTGAAGAGTGGTTCATGAACTATAGTTTAGAATGGATGATGAGAGAACCGGGTAGATATAGCAAGGTGCTTATTCGTGTGTTTTATACTGCATACAAAGGAGAACTTTAGCGGAAATATATGTAAGATATGTTGTAAAAAGGAGGTAACCCTATTACATCCCTCATTATTTGAGAAGTCAGAGTGGATATCTCTCTCCACACTTTCGGGAGATTTTAATATGGGCCAGAATATCAAGCCTCCACAAATATAGAGGAGATGGATTATAGAATAGCTGAGATAAGAAAGATCACAAATAGAACATTAGGTTTGGAGGATAAACTGGTGATGTTTAGGTGGATGGCAGAGAGAATAACTTCAAATGGAGTGTATGTTACTTGGGTGGAAGATGATTTTAGAGATTCACAACAAATCAAGAAGGGTAACCTCAACTTTAAGGGTAAAGTTTGGTAGACCCTAGCCCAAAATAGGTTGTGTCTGGCTACTGTAGATGATGTCTTGAGACCGGTACGGGCAACTATGATATCCAGTTTTATGGCCAACTATGCATTTGACAGTTGTTAGTTCCTAGCATGAAAGATGAGAGACAGGGTTGTTAGGGGTCAGAAGGCATTGTTACCCTACCCCTACATAATTACTCAGGTCTATTTAGCAGCGAGAGTTTTATAGATACCCTAGATCGATGAGATCATTGATGCCCGGAAAATGTTTAACATAGGGCTGATTTATGATGTGACAAAACCTCTAGCTCGACCTATGAGACATGTTGTAGAAGCTGTGGCGAGAGTGTTCCTGTAAGATAATCGAACAGTCATCCCTGCTTCAGTAAAGTCTACAAAGGTAGGTATATAGACTAAGGTTGCACCCATAGATGCAGTAGGTACTTCTAGTGCCCCACCACTAGTCCATTTTATGCCACCTAGGCCACAGAGTATGCCTTCTAGTATGATGTTGATTTCTTAGGCTGCATGGATAGAATATATGACCAAGTTAGCTACTTTTACTTTGAAAGTAGGTCACATGGAGGGTGGAGTATGAAGCTAGATGGACAGATAGTTTAAGGTATAGGATAAGCGAGTCCAAGGGAGACTAGATGTATTTGATTCAAGAATTACTCAATAGCTAGGTACTGGATAGGCGCCCCATGTTGTTGATGTACAAGAAGAGATTGCAAAGATAAAGAAGATGATCAGTGAGTTGTATGAGAAGTCAGTTATTACAGAAATAGTGGTGGAAACTATGATTCCCATAATCGAGGTGCCTAATATTTGGACAAATCTAACAAATGGATAGGTTGTGGAGACCTAAGAAGATACGAAGATAAATAAAAAGGAGGCACGAGCTTCTAGAAAGCCTGAAAAGAAAGCTAGACTCAAGAGCATCTAGGATGACACTAATCGAGAGGTGCTAGTCTATAAGTGGGCCTGGGAGCTGGTGGATCAAGATCTCCCATGAATGATACTGAGAGGGTTAATTTCGTACCCCCATCCCTTGTTAATGCAGTCCCAATTGATGGGATAGTTACTGATAAGAGTAGGACCTGACCTGAGGGCATCCATATTCTAATGTAGCTGCTATGGCACCTTTAGCGCCTATGTATGACTCTTATACTTTCTCTATTTTATTTTTCTAACACTATGGATAGTGTAACATTTTTAAGTTGGGGGTAGGGATTATTCCAAAAACTTTGGGGAGTGGAGTTATTCTACAAACTTTGCGGAGCAGTTTGAAAAGTTTTAGATATAGCTAAGACTGAAAGTCTGTTATGACTTGCAGGTTTGATATAGGATGGTTAAGTAGGAAAGTATCATAGTCTATTTTTTATATTAGTCCACTTTTAGCCAAATAGACCTTCCATGCATGAATGATATCCCCTGACACAAATATTTAAGCCTTTATAGATAAATTTTTCTTGTAACACTTAACACCTTCCCATTTAACTTACAATGAACCTATTTTGGCCCTGTTCCTTCTGTGGACACTGTACACCTCAACTCAGGAAAATCGCCTAAGTTGAGGGTGGCTATTATAAGGGTACGTAAAAAAACCTAGAATGAAGAAAAATGTGTACAAGGAAAATAGTTGAAACATGGGCAGGTGTGATAGTAAGAAAAGAAAAGAAAAATGTACAAGGCACAGAAAAAGAAAAAGAATAAGAAAAATAAGTGATAGAAATCAACACCTAACCCAAATTGAATGTGATTAGAGCAAAAACGGAGACATAAGGGTGGAAATAAAAGAAGTCAAAAGTAGTAGCCTCCAAGAAGAGCATAGTGTCCAGGAGGCGTAGTTACTTTAAATATCCATACGTATCGTAACAGCCTCAGGACTATGTTATAATACAAATAAAGTTCTATAGTGATCATGATGTGACTATTTGACAACTTAGTAAAAGAGCATAAGGGCAAGCCTATGGTATTCTGTGCGCACCGGTGATACTTCTTTGTAAGTGAGAGAGTCATTTGTTATGTCCCTGCATAGAGTAGTCTATCCATGAAGAGTGATTTCTTTGACTGTGAGTGCACATGGGTTATATTACTAGGTTGCTATATTGTTTATGACTATAAAGGCATGTTTATGCCTAAGTGTCTATTGCTAATGTAATGCAATCATCGAGTTCCTGCATGTTTTTACATGTGCAAAGTTGTTATACACAAGTATGTGTGAGAAGTTGAGAAATTATGAGGGGAACAACAAGAATGAAATTTAACTCTAAATCGGAGCCATGGGTTTGGTTTAGATCTTCCTGCTTAAGCATCGACTCTTGGCTAGAAGTTAGTAATTTGGTTTTGTTTGCCTGAGAGCATGCAAAATTTTAAGTTGAGGGTGTTGAAGTGGCATGGAAACATAATACTTTTGCTGCTTAAAATTGTAAATTTATGCGTGTACTTAAGGTATTTTGTTTGATATAATGCACTTTGGTATGAATTGTAGGTAAAACAGGTCTACAATAGTGTGTGAATGAAAAGAGAAGAAAAAGACCAAATATGACAGGTATACGAGTTAGTCTCTGAGTCATAACCAATTGATATGACTTGTATACTGAATCGTATGAGTAACAAGACCAAAAGCTAAACTGAGAAGCCAAGTATGTGGAAGATAAGACTCAAATATCCCAGCCGTAAGCTAGGTTATGAGTTGTTTGTAGAAGTCGTGAGCCTAACGGAGCCTGAGCTACTATCTAGAAGTTGAAGTGTCAATGCTATATGAGTTAGAAGTTAGAGTATGACTTTTATAAGGATGTTGTATACAACCCAGTGTTCAAGACATAGAATGAAAGAAGTCCCAAGTGAATAAAGATTAAGGACATGGAGTCGTACACTCAGGTATGACTAGTAAGAAGAAGTCATATGCTTTACAGAAAGTTGAAGCCTTAGGAAGATCGGACATTTGAATGGATACGACAAGGCAGGGTATGACTCGTAAGCTGAGGAGATGAGTGAAGATCGAGTCATACCTACTGCTGACTTAACTTTACATTTTCCATTTTTAATAGGATTTTTATGTTATTTTGAGAAACTATAAATACCCTAGGGTTCGTCTATTATTAGGTTAGGCATTGTGACATTCTTTTACGTGTTAATACATATTATTACATACTTTCATAATTATTCTTGAGGTTTTATTGTTCAATTAAAGACTTTGGAGTTTATTCATTTTATTCTTATGTAATTGATTTTATGTGTTCCTTATTGATAATCATGGTTTCTTGCACAAACATAACCGGCTAATCTTCTTAGCTAGGGTCATGGGAACCTTGGCGGATTAGCTACATAGAGGAAGTGTGAGATTTAATTAGTGTGGGGTTTTTGCATGTATCTTAATTCTTCTTCACAATAATTAGCCTCAAGTAGCTACAGTATCTTGAGATTGCCTGTATTCGCATCCATTCGATAACCAAGAAGCTTGTGATCGGGAAAAGAAGATTAAGACAATAATATGTTAACCAAGTATAACTGAGGTCGTATCAATGAGCAAAAAGGCATGATAACCAAGTCAAAAAGGGTGAAATTTATCTCCTAGGCAGTAGATAACACCTACATTGTAGGCTTTGCATGCAGAACAATAGAATAATTGGGTTGATCACGATAAATTTATGCATTTATGAAGCCAGGAGGAACACAAACCTAGTTTTCATCTTATATTACTCATAACTCAAAAGCTCTCAGGTCTCAGTTACTATTTGTAATAGACAATAGAATCCCTAATTTACTTTCCTGTACTGCGCGTTGATTACATCAAGGAATGTAATTGTGCACGTTTTTCCTGTGGGATTGACCCAACCTTATTGTATTACTATATTTGCAATCAACTGCATTATACTTCTAGTTGAGGTGTAATTTTTGGCAACATCACTTTCTAGGTTGATAGGATATAATAAGCGCATAATATTTAAGTAACTCTAACCACCAGCATCACCTTAAATTCAGATCTCTTTGTTCAAAGATGTATTGTAGATTCTTGTGAATAGTATATATTTTACACAACTCACCATGAGGATAATGACGCCAGATCTTGCGTGCAAACACAATTCCAGTCAATTTCAAGTCATGAGTCGAATAATTTTTCTCATGGACCTTTAGCTGTTGAAAATCATATAACACCATTATACTATTCTACATTAAAACATACTCTAATCCAACCCATGACATATTACAATAAATGGTGAAATTATCTCTGTCGTAGGTAATGTCAAAATCTGATCCAAAGTCAATGTAGACTTTAATTTCTGAAAATTTTCTTCATAACCATCTAAAAAACCACACTTTTTTTAGTTAGAAGATTCAGTGTATTGGTTATCTTAAAGAAACTCTCTACAAACCTTAGGTAATATTAGATAGCCCTAGAAAGCTACGTTTCTCTGTAATAGTACTAGGTCAAGGCTAATCGCAAACATCTTCTATTTTATTTGGATCAGCATGAATCCCATCTCTTAACACCGCATTCCCTACAAAGGAAACCATGCCTAACAAGAACTCACACTTTGAGAATTGGCATAAAGCTTTCATTCTCTAATTGTTAGCAACATAACTCTCATGTGTTGTCCATGTTTTCCAACTCTTCAGGAGTAGAATAAAATGACATCACTAAACGCAATCATAAAATGGTATAAGTATGGCTTGAATACCATATTCATGAGGTATATAAATGTTATAGGTGCATTAGTCATCCCAAAAGACATCACCAAAATATTTAAAATGTCTCTAACTGGTCTGAAAAGTTGTCTTAGTGATATCTTTGACCTTGATTCTCAACTGATGATAACCTGATCTCAATTCAATTTTAGAAAAGTGAGTATCGCCCTGTAGTTGATCAAATATATCATCCTGACAACGCAAAAGATATCTATTCTTAATGGTTGTCTTATTCAACTATATGTAATCAATGCACATTCTCATTGTGCCATCTCTTTTTTAACAAATAAGACATGTTCACCCCAAGGTGACACACTAGGCTTGATGAATCCCTTATCAAGTAGATCTTAGAGTTGAACCTTTAATTCTTCAACTCAACTGGAGCCAAAAGGTAAAGAGGAATAGAGATTGGTTGAGACCAAGGCACTAAGTCAATACTCAATTTTTCTCATTGGAGGTAGCCTGAAAAATTATCTAGAAATACATCACCAAATTCTCGATCAATAGGAACATTGTCAATAATAAAAACCTCTACTCAAATATCATGAACACTAGCAATAAAACCCAAACACCATGATTATTATACCATATGCTTTTAAATAATATATTATATTTCCATGTGTCACAAAAGTCATACCTTTACAGACTAAAGGTGGTTCTCTAGGAACATCAAAATATATAAGGTTACCATAATGATCAACAAAATCATAACATAAAGCCAACCAACCCATACCCATAATCATATCAAATTTAGATATTGGCAACACCTATAGATCAACTATGGTGTCCTTACTCTTAATAGATATCATATAATCTCTATAGACTCCATCCACTGATAAGGTCTCCCCTACTAGGATCATAATAATATATTGCACAAAAAGAGCCAAAACCCTTCTACCTAAGATTAAAGTAAAATATGGAGACACATAAGAGTACGTAGAACTAGGATCAATAAGAGAATATGCCTCATCAGAATTTATTGTGATAATACCTCTGACTACTATATTAGATGTCTCTATGTCATTTCTAGACATGGCAAAGAATTTTGGTTCTCCACTAGCTATCTGGGAAACCTAAGAACCCCATTGACCTTGTGGAGTATCCTTAGATGGTTGAGCCTAAGTATGATTATAACGCCCCGAGTCTGTACCCCAGATGCTACACGGTGCTCATAATCTCGAAGGACCACAAGCTAACCCATGACTGGTACCTACTGCGTTAATTGAATGATAAAACTGTAATATGCTAAAATTAGGTGAAAAACATGTCATAAGGTTCAATTCTAAAATAAAACTGAATACGGTATAACAATACCAAAAGTAAAACATCTATCTGAAAATACTCTAGTCTAAAAAGCCTCTAAATTGTCTGAAATGTGGATTTGACGGGACAAGTCCCCAACTAACTCTAGCTACTGAAATAAAATAGAAATTCAAAAATATTAATTATGTCCTTAAACTATAAGGACTCACCACTAACTCTGACTACTGGAAATGTGTAACTGCTAAGGGTGATCGAGAGCCCGTGTGTCTGAACCTACGATATAAGACATCATAGCGCAAGAGAATAGTATGAGTCAGTACTTTAAATATACTAGTATGCCAAGTGCAGGAGGCCGATATGCATGGGTTCATATGCATGAATAATACTGACTGAATGACATGAGTATAAATGGATAAGAGTACAAACATGAATACATAAACTGTAACTGAGATTGTGATAACAATGTATACTGAGTCTGAATATTGATTAACTGATATTTAAGAATACTAATACTGAATTACTGATAACTGAATGACTGTATCAGATAATCTTGATTCTATGGAACTATACTAAGTTCCATACTAAATGAAGTGACTGTCTGACAATATTGAATCTATAGAACTGAACTGAGTTCTGTACTGAGATTGAATCTAAAACTGAGAATGTGGGAGGTAATCTTCTAATCGATATACCCCTTTCTAAATAGATTAGGGTCCAACCTATAACCCCAGTTGAAAGGGTCTCAATATCTTGCCATTGGTAAAGACAAGCTGTGAGTTAACCCTCGCTGACAGGAAGCTCTATCGTCAATCCTCGCTGGCAAGAAATCTCGAATGAGATGTATCAACCCTTATAATATTTGGCAAAAAAATATCTCAACCAACGCTGGCTACGTATTTCTGTAATGAAGGGATTTCTACTAAGGGTCAAACCCTCTGTTTGCAGGAATGCTCCCATCCCTGGGTTAACTCAATGTTGAATCCTACTCCCAACTAAATAAACACAAAATTGATTTCTAGTGCATACTGAGCTTGATTGAACTGTTACTGATTATACTGTGTAACTAAACTGGACTGAGTTTACTGAGTTCCATTGACTGATGGAATACTACTGAATTCTGTTAACTGGCTGAATTTACTGAGGCATGAATTGAATACTGAACTGGACTGGACTGATACTGAGTCTACTGAATTTTTCCTGAGTTTTATAACTAATTGAGAGTAGTACTGATTGTGACATGACTGATACTATCCTGAGACTGATCATGGCTCTAGATAATCAGCTAAATTATCGAGTATTAAATACCCCCAGGACTCAATAGCATAAATTATAAGACTTGGCATAATCTCAAAACATAATAAATAAATACTTGATCATTATTCATTCATTGGGAAATTCTAGCAAACACTAGCATGACATGAACTTGAATGCATGCTATTATGATATAAATTTCATTATTTAATTCTCATGAACAACTCATCAGACACTTGGAAAGAATTGTATATGTACATAGAAATAATCAACACAAGAGCATCACAATTTTAAGGCTTTAACATGATTCACATGATACTACATACATGATAGTTCTTTTTACATAAATCCTGCACTCAATCATGGAATAGAAATCCAATAAACATTATAATCATGAATACACTTGAATCCAAATCATGAAAAGCATGAAATTAAGCTACATGAAGTTTAAAAGAGCTTCTTGGACTCCAAGGGTAGAAGGAACACTTGGATAAACACCTGACATACTTTGGTTGCTAAATTCTTGAAGATTAACACTAGAATCTTGAGCCTTGAATTTGAAATTCAATCACGTAGTGTTTTTGTTCTTGAGCAATTTGTGAAATAATGAGTGTATGCTTCAAATAGAAGGCTAAATTTTATGTTTCAAGGGGCTGAAGGACATGGGAAAAGACCAAAATACCCCTAAGGATGCACCTTTTTAATGACTGAAAACTGAACTGTCGATACGTAGATCGAGGTACTGCATCACTAGCATCAATGCGATGGCCAACAGCCACATCAAGTCCATATTGATTCACTGAAATTTGCACTGAGTTGAGGAAAAAATTATCTATCGACATGATGGACGATGCAAAGCATCAAGATCGCATTGACTCACTTTTTTGGTCACTTGAACATAGTCTAAACGAGGTCCAAAAAATCCAAAACATTTCTGGGGACACCTACTAACATTCCTGATCATGAATCAATCTAAAGATCGATACTTTAAGGTTATAAGAGTCATAAAATATACTTTCCAACTTATAAAGGCAAAAATAATACTAAGTCTGAATACTTAGCTAGAATTTTCTATGTCTGGGACCCCTTAGCGAGCTTAAAAGACTGAGTTGAGCTTAGGATTTTGCAGCGTCTTACAATGATTACCTGTAATATTTCTTTATACATGTGAAGTAGCTTGACTAGAAAAAAAATCTCCCATAGGAAAAAACCTAGCAATATTCCCTCTTTCACCATAAGTATAACAAGGGCCACCAACTCCAAAATAATGCCCACTTTGATTCCTACCATACTTAGAACATTTTGGTTGTTGTTTGAATTGAAAGAAACTACTACCCTTCCTCTACAACTGTTATTGGACCTATTTAGCTGGATAACTATTCCTTGAAGATTGCTTCGCTAACTCTAACTACATAGGCCTGGACTGCCTATGATGAAACCACTCTTGCTTCTAGATGGTGAACCGTTAAACCCACTTGTGTTCGATGCCTTTTTGTGTTCTTGATCAACCCTTTTTATCTCAAAAAAGACTAAACATGGAGAGCAGTGTCAAATACCTCATCATAAGATCACCTCATCATAAGATTAACGTTGCACATCCCATATCGCAGGATCATGATAAAAAAGCTCAACTCCATCCTTAAATCACCTCACTTTATCCCTCTGCTCTATAACTAAAAATGGAACATACCTATTGCTGGTTATTAAACTGATATCTGATATCATCCTATTTGCTCGATGTAATAAATTTGTCCCTAAAAATAGCTAAAAACTTCGACCAAGATATCAGTGGTAACCCCACTTGTCTTTCTCTCAAAATAGAAGCCCATCATGCCTCAAAATACCTTAAAATAGAAAAGTAGTAAATTCAGCACCATGAGTCCTCTTCCACTCCAATATAGAAAGTATTTTATCACAATGATTAATAAGTTTTTGATGATTAATAGTAGCTAGTGTAGCATCAAAATTGGTATCTTAAGATCCATGAAATTCTTAAGGTCCTTGAATTTCCCTACAACTGCAACTAAATGATCAACTGGATAAGGTGCCTGAGTAATTGCAGCATTTAACTAAGATTGTGTCTCGATTTGTGGAGTAGCCTGGGGAACTAGAACTCCTCCCTAATTAGGCACCAATGTCTTTAGCACATTCAATAATCTCATCACGCCTGCAAGAAATGCAACACTATGTACAAATGTTAGAACTAACGCTGAAGCATCAAGATCAATATGTTCCTACACGTTCTCAAAAGAAAATACTTAGGGTTGACCCTTATTCCCAACTCTAAATTAAGGATTGATCTATGCCCTACTACAAACCCTAGACGAAATAGATTGAATATGACCACTATTGTGAGTAGTACCATGACCAGCACCATATCCAGCAGGTGCATTAGATTGGCTAGCAGTGGAAGGACTACATCTCTTTTGCATTTATAAGACAATATTCATAGGTTAGACTTGATTCAACTCTACGTAAGAACAATGAATGAAAGAGGGAAAACATCCTAGATGTTCAGTAACCTCGAGGTTATAAGTATGGATGCCTACATACCCATGAAAAAGACTCTACTAAACACTGCTCCGTGACTCAAGATCTAAAACCTATCTCTGATACTAATTTTTTCACATCCCAAACTACATCCTAGATGAGAGTTACACCTACTAACACCAACTACAAGGAATACGAATCTTTCATACTCTTAAAATTTCTATAAGTACTGAGAAAAAATATATGAAAATCCAAATATATAAATTAGTCATTAAAGAAAAGTCATTATTAGACCAAATATCGTATAATGATTTATGAAAACAAACAAAGGCTTAAATAATAAGTATCTAGCCTAAATCCCATTCTAAGACCATGGAGTATCTAAATAGAGTTACATGAGTTCCACTTTCTATCATGCAAACTCAATGGAAAGAAATATAATCTAAAAATAGCTAGAGCTAAAATGAGAACCTCCACGAATAGTGCAAAGGCTCAGATCAATAAATGAATCCTCACAAATAAACTTTTAGGCACTAGCGTTATCTTCCACAATAGTATTTCCAGGCATACAAGTATGGAGTGAGTTATATATAAATATAACCTAGTAAGATCCTCGATCCACTACTTTAATACCCCTGGAACAAGTGATAAAAAATTATATGGCACAACAATTATAGAAATGATAAGAACAAAAATATTTAATTGATGATATATACGTAATATAGTACAAATAAATCTTCTCATGAATCACTATGTATCTTAACTTAATCCACTCTTATTACTTTTCATGAACGCATGACACCACAACAAGTCCACGACATCATATATAATCCCCCCAAAAGTATACTATAACAACATATACAAGGCCCTTACATATTACAGCAGCATAAGTATGCCCCTAACATATTATGGTAGTTATGCTCCTAGAAACTGTACAATTACATTGAAAAAGGATATCCAATGTCCCAACATCAACTTACATATTTTCATTAAATAATTCTCAATATACTTAACAAAATACATATATATGTTTGATAAAGACGACCAATTCTACGAAACACACATTTGTCCCAATACATGGACTAGGTAGAAAAAACAATTTTTATAAAGCATATTTGAAAAGCAAGAACCAAAGTTTAAAGTCTCACTTACCTTGCTAATGACAAGTTCCTAAGCCCTATAGCATATACAACACCACTAAAACAACCTCAAATGGCCTCAATCTATAAAACAAATATTAAATAATAGTATCAATTTATGTTATCCAGGGTCAAGTTGAAATATCCCTGACCTTTCATCTTAGGGCTAAATCTTAATACCTCATACCTTAACCCACGAATAAAAAGTAAAGAAAATATCTTAATCTCATTGTTGAGCTTTAATAGGTGAAGTACCCCTAATATTGCGTACAAACATATTAAGTTGAAAGCCCTAATTACGCAGAAAGTCTAATGTGAACAGTGACATACACCTTTCAATTTCTTAAGATGCTTAATAGTTATATAAACCTTTCAATTCTCTAAAGATGCTTAATAGTTATTGCCAAATCATTGAGATTTAAATCATCATTGTATCTATGATTAGTAATCATTATTTCCATCACTTCTATGACTATTGAAAAGGTATAGAGAAATTATTGCTACTACCAATTCCATGCAACATACATACTGTCACATATTAGCCACCACAAGTCACTTTTCAACTAATGCCTGAAGCTTATTATGAACTAAAACAATGGCTTAAAATATTCCTCTTTGTTGCCTTTGAGATCCGCAAAATTCTTAGTTGTGTTTCTCTCTTACAAAATTAATGAAATCAAAACCAAAGCCGTAATATTATATTTCTTTGATTGCTAAGTTATGAAAAACTGAACAAGGGAGGCGGTGTGGCCCACCTATTTTAAATTCTCTTTATTACAATTATAATTAATTAAAATTAATAATCAACCCTTTATTAAAATAAATTAGGTTGTTACACATAAGTGGAGTGATAATATTAATCACCTAGCATATGCTAACGATACTCTTTTATTTGTATATGATAATAAGAAGTCTTTGAAACTAATTATAGATATATCTGGGGAATATGAAGCACAATATGGGAAAATGGTAAAGAAGGAGAAAATTGGATTCCTAGTTTATCATAGCACAACTCAAGCTTATAGCAGAGAAGTTGGGAACACACTAGTTTTGAGAGAGGTAAATACTCCTTGATTTATTTGGGATGCCTCATTAATCATTCAAAAAAGAAGAAGGTGCCGTCTTTAGATTTGATGAAGAGGGTTTATAATAAGATACAAGATTGTTAGAAAAAACTTCTTTTATTTGGAGGTAAGGTAGTTTTGATCAATAGTGTGTTGAACAGTATTGCTATATATATGTTATCTTCCATTAATCCTCTAAAGTATTTCATTTAAGACTTGCATAGAATCTTTACAAAATTTCTATAGAATTTTAAAGAGGTAGGATAAAACAAGCACTGGTTTGCATGGACTAATATTTGTAAATCTAAAGAGGAAAGGGGTTTGGTCTTAGATCTTTGTTTGACGTTTAAAAAGAAATATTTGTTAAGATGTGGTTGCCTTTTAGAATCCAAAAGTAATTGTGGAGCAACATTATTTGGAATAAATACTGTAAAAAGCAGGACCTCAAATAGTGGAATAGAAGGAGGAACTGACTTGAAAGTATATATCAGAGGCTAGAGACATATTTTATCAAGAGATCTGGTGGGAACCTAAAAAGAAGCACTCTAGTGTATGGTATGAAAACTAGACACAATTGGGAGATATTCACTACTATATGGCTACTATTAGTGACATTTACAATCATGGGAGGAAGTCAGTAAATGAGAGGTGCAATTTAGAGTTGATGCAATAAATTTTCTCTAAAGAGGTATACAATCATATTATCAGTTTTGTGAGTGTGAGGAGGATTCTGGGAAATGGGATAAGCCTTGGTGGATGTTGAATAGTTTTTCTATATTTATTGTAGGTTCTTCCTGAGAATATCTTAGAAAAAGGGGTGATAGTAAAATTTTAAACATTTATGGTTAAAGGGTGTTCCTTTTAAGGTATCTCTCTTTCTGCGGAGGCTCTGGAAGAAACAATTGCCTATTGGGAAAGTTCTTAATAGACAGAGAGTGCATAATGATGAGATTTGTTATTATGTGGGGATGGAGTGAGGGTTGGGCATAAAATATCAAGAAACAAATTGCCGAGCCAAATAAAAAAAATAGCAATTGATATTTGGTAATTCAGTACTTAAATGGGATTTGGGAGTAAAATTTTAATATTTTGGTATTTGGGGTTGAGTTTAGTATAATATATTAATGTAGTTTTATATTCACACACACATGAACATGCACACACACATACACATATATATATATATATGTAATACAATATGTCTAACTAACCCAATAGGCAAGAGTATTAGTCATCATAAAGAATCTCTTGGACTCTAGTAATACATTTGTATAATCAATAATGCATAAAATAGAATACTAAATAGGGTTTCTAGTAATATACTCTTTGAAGTTTAAATGTACTTTATACATCTTCAACTTTAATATAGTATTACCAAATATCGTATCGATTCAACATTTAATTTACTGATTATCAAATTATTAAATCGATGTTTAAATTTGTGGTATGTAGTATCTATTCTCAAATACATATTACCAAATTACTAAACTCAGTTTTTTTAAATACCGGACACCCACCCCTAGATGGAGTTCACAAGACTATACATGTTTTGTTTCTAACTCTTTATGGCAGTTTTTATAGTTAATATAGTAATTTAGGGGAATTTTCTATAGGTTAGAGAAAATATTTTTGAATGACAAAGGGTTTGATGTTGCACCAAGACCGAAACTAATTTTTAAAACAGCTCCTATAATTATTTTATTGCAATTATGAAAAAGAAGAAACACTTAGAAATATGAAGAAGGCATGTGAAATGTTAGCATAAGGATACGAATATTGAGAAATATGGCCTTCATGGCTAAGAGTATCTACCCTTTGATATCTAATTTACCTTCTTTATGGACAAAATTAGTGAAATTTGTAGAACAATAATTGATTGCAAGGTGATATATTCGAAGGTACCAACGATGGGTTCTTATAAGTGCAACTCTAATGGGGGTGCTAAGAAAATCTTTGCCCCAATTTAGGAGCCTTATGTATGAGGAAAGATTCAGGTAATCTTATTTATGTTGAAGGAAGAAAATTTAGGGATAAATTTTATCCAGTAGCTGAAGTCCTAGAGTTTAGGCTGCATATAGAATATTGCATTAACCAGCACTATCTCTCACTGATAATGGAGACTAATTTTTTGACAAGAAAGAACATTTTAGATGGTAATTGGGAAATTCTATGGAGTATTGCAATAGAGATTAAAAAGATTAAAGCACTTATTAAGGATGTAAATACAGAGCTAGCAGACCTTTTTGCCAACTAGGTTTTATTTTTTGCAGGTACAAATACATTAACCTACTGTACGATGCAAGAAATTCAAAGAGAAGTAAAAGTCATTCTTAATATTAACAGAGATCAACTTCCAAACCTTAGAATTAAAAGGTTTAAAAATGAAGCTTTTATTAATAGGAGAATACAAGACAATTAAAAGATCTCAACAAAACACATAAGAGTATGGATGAAGCAAAATAACAAGCAAGGCAGGCAGGATTGTAGAAAAATGGCTACCAAAAATAAGGGAATCAAGGAAAGTACATAGCAATGGGAATTTTGTACCTGAGAATTTTGAAGAGATAAATAGTGTATAGTGTCTCAAAATTTCATTCAGGATATTAATCTATCATCACAGGGACAGTGAGAATGTCACCAATTTTTGAGAATTATGTCCCATGCATGTACAGTTTGGAAAAGGTTCTAATATGGAAAAACATCTTACTTGATAAGATTGGGAGATAGATCTGTAGCTTCATCTTTCTTAGATAGTGGTATTAGCTCCATGTTTGAGCTCAACCCATCAAGAAAGTGAAGATATATTGAAGTCTACAGCCTTAGTTAGCTAGTTTGATGAAGAAGATGATCTCATCTGTGAGAGCTCTGATCTGTGGTATTATGAATTGAAGAAGTCTTCATTTGATTGATTTTATGCCATTAGTCAGACATATAAATTCCCTTAATAAAAAAAATCAAAACTCAGCTTTAATATAGATTCAGGGTCCTCTTATAGTAAGATTGGTACATAATTCACTACTCTAATATTCTTGAGTCGATTCTACTCCATGAGCTACAAATGATGAAAGTGATGATTAGGGTGGATGAAGATTCTAGACAGTAGCTTTTCTTTGATATATAGAAATATGGCATTTAAACATCATTATTACAGAAAATTTGGGTTGTGATATTAAATAGAATCAATTTTTAATTTTGGAATGAGCAATAAATAAAGTCTACCATATCAAATTCAAGACTCGATTATTTTAATTTGTAGTGATTGTACTTTTTTGTTCTACATGATAAATATTTCGATTATATCATGTGTGTTACTATCCTATTTGTATAAGAAGAAGTTTATAAATTGGAATTTTTAAAAATGATTTGTGTTACCAGTTGGCATGATACTTTAACAGCCTATCTAAAACTCATTCTAAATAAATGATTATCAATTGTGTTGGATCCTCAATCAAGATGTTGAAACCATCTAATAGATAATTCTGATGAACATTCAAACTTTCATCCTCATTATTTTTGAAATATAAACCAAACACCATAATATATGGAGACTTAGAAATTTTGTAAAGTTGCCTAATCCTTGCAACAAGAGTCAATTTTGTCGGACACTGACTATCAAAGAGGCAAAATTGAGTATTGACTATTGCGGACTGATTTATAGACTTTACTTTTTCATCATCTTTGAAAGAATTTAGTTGATTTTAAAGTGTGATAATTTTGTTGAATGTGGTAGCAGGTACTGTGAAATCCAACTGAAAAATATATGTAATTATCAATGGTTATTACAAAGATACATAAATTTTTGAAAAAGATACATAATTTATGTAAAATATGCATAAAACTTGCATATTGTGGGTGTAATCTTCAACAAATACCTAGGGGATTGAAAATTCTGTTGGCCACTAACTGTAAGTGAGGTAAAATTTTCTATAGGTTATTTCGTACAGACGGACAGACTTCACTATTTCTACCACTATGGCATCAGTTGGTGGAATATCAACCGTGATGGTACCCTTTACAACAGTGGCAAGTACATTGACATCCTCCTATAATTATAGACGGTTGGCAAAATGAATGATATTGAAACATAACAAGTCTGAAAGATACAAAAAAAATTAAAAGATGCATAATTAATGAACTGAAAATTCTAAAGAGACATATCATTTTAAATATGAAAAAATACTTATCAATACAATTTAGTATTTAGAATTTTAATTGCTACATATGAGTACCTGTTGCTTAGTAATTTCAGCACCTACCTTTGTAAATGCATGTCTAAGGTTTCCATTATTATGATCACCAACTTATTTTGGCATATATTGTACAGTTTTAGATTTCTGAGCTCGATCAAGGTATTCTTTTTCATCCATATGCTCATCTCTATTTGGACTGTCGATTTTATTGTGAACCTATAGAACAAGAAAATTCCTGTTCATCAAATAGCAACTAATACAAAAACATTACACTTGATAAATAATTATCTTCTCATCAATCTGTTCCTTATTCTTTAAACTTTCATGATGTCAATGTATTATTTAGTCATTAATGTCTCAAGAAGGATAAATTTTGGACAACCTTAAAACATAAAAAAATTAAAGACAAAGTATGATTATTAATTGATTTTAAATTTGAATCATAATTTATTTTAAATGATAAAATAAAACAGACACTTACATAGGACATCAATATATCTACAACTAATTTCAACAGATATTGATCATGACTGTTGCGAGCAGTTTGCTGTGACTTTTTTAGCATAGTTGTCTGCGAACCGCGTCCTGATAATTGTTGATGAACACTTGGAAAATTAGGGGATGATATTTCACTAACAAAGGATACTTTATCTTAACACTCTGTCACGACCCCAGGCTACCCCCTAGTCATGACAATAGTGCTTACGATCAGAAGTAACTATAGCTAACCCATGAGTTGGTACCTGCTTTGAGCACTGAACAATATAATGATGAACAGAAGAAAATAACTTGAAAATAACTTATAAGGCTATAAGATTTTAAATTTTAAAAATACAACTGATTTAACAAGACTGTAACATCTTGCAAAATATAGTAAAATTAGATTAATAAGACTAATAAACTAACTGACTGTCTGAATGTCTGTAAGTCTCTAAACCAACTAAAGAGTTGATGGGACAAGTCCCCAAATAAGTTCGACTGATTGAATGAACTGAACTACTGAACAACTGAAATAAACCATCACATCCTTAATAAATAAGGACTCACCACTACTACTGTTAAGTAAAATTGGGATGTCTAACTACGGTCTGGGAACTAAGCATCCGAACCTATAATATAAGACATCATAGCACGAATAAAAGTATATGGTCAATACTTTAAATGTACTGGTATATGAGATAAAGTTAGGCTATAATGCAAGGGTTAACTATGCATGAAATCATGACTGGCTGAATAACATGAGATAACTGAGTATGCATACATGAAAACTAAAATACTAAGAATGCAAAACCAGGCATATGATATTTATGAAATAATTTATAAACTGAAATGCTGAAATCTAATAACTGAATAACTGCTAATCTGTATGCTTTGGTCAAGGAACCTAAACTGAATTCGGTACTAAAGAGTAAACTAAAACTATGGGAGGTATGATCTAACCAACATGCCCTAATCTAGTCTAATCAGAGTCTAACCTGTAACCCCAGTTGAAAAGGTGTTAGTACCATGCCACGGGTACTAACAATAGTGGTGTCAACCCTAAACTGGTAGGAAGATATCTTGTCAACCCTAAAAAGATATGAAGACTCATGAGATGCGTATTAACCCTAAACTGGTAGGAAGACATCACAACCTATGTTGGCTATATAGTTCTATAAATCAAGGATTGCTACTAAGGGTCAAACCCTATACTGGTAGGAATGCCTCCATCTTTGGGTTCGCTCGATGCTAAATCCTGCTCCTAACTAAATGACACTAACTGTTGGACTAAACTAAGCTTAACTGAGCCAAAAACTAAATATGATACTAACTGAATGACAAAGCTCATGGCTTATCTAAAACCATTATGAAAATACTAAAAACTATATAAAAAGCTAAGTAACGAGTATTTATAACCCTCAAGGACTCAATAGAATCATAATAGGAACACATGAAAGCTCTGAAACCATAGAACGAAATCATTGTTCCAAATTCAACACTTAGGTATTTCTTCAAGCACATGAGGGTCATGAATTAAAGCATAGGAATGGTTTAAAATATGTAATAATAACTAGCTTCAATACTAAAAACTATGAATCAAGGATTTAACATAAAAATATCATCATTCCACTGTGTAAGGTCTGATTCCCTTGAAAAATAATTGCAAGCATAATGTATAACCAAAATTCATAAAATTTCATGGAGATAATTCATCATAAACATGTAATTTCATAATTTAAAACATAAAGATGGATTCTTGGACTCCATGGGTGAAAAGGTCCCATGAATAAACATCTCATATCCTTATACCCTTAAACTTAAAAGGGAAACACGATCTTGAAAGCTTTATTGAATGTTCTTGGATTGGGAAACACAAATTCTTGGTTTTCCTGAAAGTAAGGGGATTGAATTTAATGTACTTGGGGAAGGAGACGGTTTTTATTTGAGAATAATTTGGAGAATTTGGGCAAATAATTCCCTAATTGAAGTTTAATCTCGTGTTTTTAAAAATAAGGTCGGTGGGGAAAAGACATGATTGCCCCTCAGGGATTAAATATGTAACTGGAATGCTGTTTAGAGAGGAACCGTGATGTGTTAATGTGGTCATCGTTGTACCCAGCGTGTTGCGCCACTATCACGGTGAGGTTCTGGAATCAAAATCCTAACGTGCCTCAATTCACATCCGAAACTTCCTCGAGACATGTTCCTTATACCCCGAAATATAAATTAACTTAAAAACTTATGTCTCAAGGTCGAGAAGGCCAGTTTAAAAATCCTCAAAGTTAAGAGGCCAAAAATATACTTAAGTCCCCAACACTTAGTTAAATTTTTATAATTTAAGCCTCATATACATGCAACTAGGAGCTGAACTGAACTATGAAAAGTATGGGGTATTAAACTCTCAGTTGTGTGACAAAATCAGATTTAGCAATGTATAAATAAAGACCATTAAAAATACCTAGAGACTGTTTTGCTTTTTAGAAGTTGTTATTGTCTTCCCAGTTTGTTGTTCAACCTTTTTTTGTTCCACTTTATTATTTTTTCTTCTCGTTGGCGGTGAGGGCAATTTGAACCAGAAACTACCTTCTTTGGCAAATCAAAAGGTGGTTTTGTACTAAATTTGTCAAAATCATCGTTATTAAACACAATAGCACAACTATTATCTTCAATAATTATTTTATGTGTGTAACCACATATGATGTAGGTATACACAATGATGCCTGATTTAACATTGGAATAGCAGTAGGGGTTGGCAAGTCCATTATATCAATTTTCTCTTTCGTGGGCATTATGTTGGTGTGCACACTTTGACAAGCATTAAAATGTAGTATTAAAAATGTATCTTGAAAGTTTGAGTAATGTAATAAATGTAACATAAAATTCACTTTAAATCATAAGAAAACATAATTGAATATGAGATACGTTGCTAATATTACTCCTACAAAATATTTCATATTGTGGTCGGACTCCAACAACTTTTTAACTAAGCATTCTTGTAGTAATATTATCCTGACGGACAACAACTTTTGCCTCAACTACAGAAGAATATTCTTACATCCATACATTTAGTGTGTGTCGCATGCCTCCTAATTGACACAAGTTTTTTACAATATTCACATCTTTTCAAAGGGTGTGCAATAATTTTTCAAAAGCTATATCCATAATGTCTATCCTCAACCATCTTAAAATCTGCAATGCTTACAGGTGCATCATTCATTTGAGAGAGGATAATGGTATGAATGAAGTACAAGATAGTCATTTAGAGTGCATCCTGATCATTGTCGAAATTATCAATCTTGAAACATTCAACAAAATCTAGCTTACACACAAGAAATTTTTCATGAAAATACTTTCTCTACTTAAAATTTATTGTGTGATCAGTGCATTCCAAATCTATAATAAGAGCAAACTCAAATATGGAGAATATGAGCACATTATTATTGACCCATACATGAACTTCATCAGGATTGCCTTGTTTTAACTTGAACATCAAAATGGATTTGATTATCTGACCAGTGAACTTACAATTAGGTATATTCAGATAAACACCAAAACATATTTCTCAAAATAATTCAATGATTCTCTTGCACAGAACCTAATTAAAATGAACTATAAAATTCTAATTGCATAAACTGCCGAACCTCAAAGGATGAGGTGGAATATGTTTGATAGTATATTTTATGCCCTACAAACAAACACAATCATAACATTATTAACAAAAATATATTTGTAATTATTATAGAATATGTATATGAAAAATTGTGTGTTATCTCTTAAAAAGACAGTATAACATAAAATATGTATCTTCACAAATAAGGTACATAATATTATGTAACTATTAGATATTTATGTGTATGCCTGTCATATATGTTATCTGATACATAAAGTTTATTTATCTTATACATAATAAAAAAATATACCTTTGTCTCACAGAAATCACTCTGTTGGTTTTGAAGTGAAAAGATATATAATTATTATGTGTCTTAATGCAAAAATCAACAGCGTACACATAACAAATTAAAGTACCAGAAGAGTAAATGTACTGAAGATACTTTTTGGCATACCTTTGGTGGAGGCCATTATGATTTATCCTCTTTAGCTTTTATTTTTCAAGATGACGCTACTGATTTTTTTGATTACTAGTAGATTTCTCCAGTAACTTCTTCATTACGGAAGGGTTGTTTCGATGCTTGAATCTATTTTCATGAAAATATTTTTCTTTGTTATGAAAAACCCCCAGAATCAAATTTATCAATGAATAATTACCATCTAAATTCTCCATTAAAGTTTGCTCATCTAATTGGGTTATACCAAGACTAAACGATGGTATTGATTCCACTAAATTATTAAAATAAGTTTAAGAACATGAATTCAAGATGTATTGAAGTTGAAAATTTTTGAAAATAAACTAACCTCTTTTAAAAAAAATAGTAGAAGCTTGTAAACTGAAGTTGATGTGGAGAAGAAGATGACTTTAATTCAAATTGGGGAAACCGCCATTGCATGACACTTTTTCAGCTGATGTTTTAGCAAATAGCACCCATGGTATCAGATTTGGTGGGTGATGGATTTTTTTAGGCTAAAAATAAGGATTTGTTCTATGAAGCAAAATTTTAGAGTGAAAAAGTAGTTTAAGAAATTTTTATAATTATTTTGTATGAGTGGAGATTTATGTAATAAGGTAAGTTAAGTTGTGTAGTTATGTTATTTTTCCTTAAATAAATGGACGATCCATTTTGGTTGCTCACTCTTTTGAGAAAAAAAGGACTAGATTTGATTTCGGCTAATTAAAGTTGATGACTATAAAATGGAAATAAAATGACCGAAAAGACACTTTTTGTCCAGTGGCTTAAACGTGGACTATTTATTTCGACACAGGCCAGCCCATGTCTTTTTTCCAACAATCCTAAACCTTATATGTAGTTTCTTAGTTTTTTCAACTACCAATATATAACTTTAGTTTACACATCTAACTATCTCTCTCTCATACTAAGTTCTACATGGCCTATCCCAAGATCCATGGATTATTGAGATTCACTGTGTGCTACCCATATCATTTGAGTATTTTATGGCAACTGAAACCTACAATGAAATTCTTATTATGTGTGCATCTCTAAGCTCATAAAAGTTGCAAATCGTGCCCTACACCCCACCAATCTGCTACATTCTCATAGTCAGCCCATCAAAGCTGGAAGCTAATAGTAATTGTTGGGATCAGTCACTCGATGATACTCTTATATGGTGTGATATTGTTTGCTTTGGACCAAGATCATACAGTTTTCCCCAAAAAGCCTCACACCATTAAGAGATCATACACCTTATATGTAGTTTCTCAGTCTTTTTTAATTACCAATATGAGACTTTTATTTGCACACCAACAACATATATTGACAGAGACTTCAAATTATGGGTCTTAAAAAAATCTTGTGGCTTGAGAATCTGACTAATACTCAAATGAAGGATATTGAGGTTACTGTAAATATTGTTGGGTTTTTAAAAGGTGTGAATAAAAAATGAATAGGTGTTTTTTCAGAAAAGATACCAACAGAAAGGCTGTAATTTGAATAGACACTTTCGGATTGAATGGTTATGACCTTTTTGAAAAGTTGCTCCTTTTTCAAAGAGTTGCACCTTTATGAAGTGGTGCACCTTTCTGGACCATTACTTCTCTTCATGAATAAACACCTTGATGACTAAAAATACATAATTTTTTCCTCGTGTAAAGATAATATTTTTGAGTAGAAAAGCAATCTTCTTCTTATTCTAAAAACTCCCATATGATTATTGAATCATTTAGTGTGTTCAAAGTTTGGAAAAATTTGAGGTACTGCTATTTTCAGAAAGTGAAATATTTTATCCTAGGAAGAAAGATTCCATAACCTCGGGTACTTGAAGAAAATAAGTTCCTTAAGGACATACCCTGCATTTGGTGGACTTGATTTTATAATTTTATGCTTTATCTTCTTTCTTAAAGTTAATACACTTTATTTTGATAGTTCGTTTGATTATTCATTTAGACTTGTGTTTGAAGTTGTTATAACCCCATTGTAGTTCTTGAAAGTTGTTTTTGAACTTTGCATTAAAGTTTGGGTTGAAACACAGATTTTTGTACCCTGAATAACAATCTTAAGGAATTTATTGAAAAAAAAAATTATTTTGTGCGTTTTTGGTGAATTTTTTTTACCATTTATAAATAAAGTACATTCATAATCTATATTGTTTATTTTTTAGAGATTAAACCTTGTTGCTTTCTACTCTGTTGGAACTTAATAGTTATTTGAATATATAAAACTTCATCATGAGTTAAAGTTCATTCAGTTAACAATTAGAAGAACATAAAAACTTCATCGTTAAACTAGAAACAAGTTGGTGTTTAAAGTTTTTAAGACTTTATAATTAGTATTCTGACATACTAAGTTGGTTGTTTTTTGTGACATAAAAATAATTGTTGAAAATCATATAAATGATGGATTGGCAAGTGTAACAGCAACAACTATTGCTACGATAAGCCACATAAGTGTTGCACCCACAATGGCACCTGCGGAGAAACCTAGAAAGTTTTTGGGCATAGATTTCAAATGCTGGAAGCAAAAGATATTTTTCTATTTGACGGCTTTATGTCTTAAAAGGTTTATCGCTGAAGATGCCCCAGAATTGGCCAAAGATACATCGACAAGGAGAGGTTTGTTGTAATGGAGGCATGGAAACACTCAGACTTCTTATGTAAGAATTATATCCTAAGTGGCCTCTAAGACGACCTGTACAATGTGTATGGTAGTATGAAGACCTTGAAAGAGTTGTGAAATACTTTGGAACAAAAGAATATAACTGAGCATGTAGGAACTAAAAAGTTCATTGTTGCAAAGTTCCTTGACTAGAAGATAATTGACAGTAAAACTATCATCTCTAAAGTATAAAAATTTCAAGTAATCATCCACGATCTACTTCCCAAGTTATGAATATCGTAAATACCTTATTTTAACATGTTAAGGGTGTTATCTATACTCACATGACCTTTGATGTAGGTTTGATTGTGAATAAGGTTTTCTAAGTAGCGGTCATAATAGAGAAGTTGTCACCTTTGTGGAAAGACTTTAAAAACTACTTGAAACATAAAAGAAAGGAGATGTCAGTCGGAGACCTCATTGTGAGGTTGCATATTAATAAGATAACAAAGCTGCTGAGAAGTGGTCAAAATAGAATTCTGTAATTAGTGGATCTAACATTATGGAGTGACCCTAATAACTCAAGGAAATGAAAGAAAGATTCTGAATAACAAAGCAATCCCCCAAAATATAAATTCAAAGAGAAGTGCTTTAATTGTGGTACGGCTAGCCATATGTTCGTAGATTGTCATGCCCCTAAGAAAGGTAAAAAGAAGGATTAATAAAATATTTTTGAATCCAAAAATGATGTGGATGATCTATGTGCTATGCTTTCAGAATGCAACTTGGTGGGTAGTCCTTGAGATTGATGGATAGATTCCAGTGCCACTCGCCATGTCTGTGCCAACAAAGAGTTGTTTTCTTTATACACTGCGGTTCAATATGAGGAGAAGATTTATATGGAAAACTCCACAATAGAAAAGTTTGAAGGGATGGTAAAAATTAGTTTGAAAATAACATCAAGCAAAGTGTCAACTCTCTATAACATTCTTTATACACCATAATTGTGAAAGAAGTTGATTTCGATATCACGTCTGACAAAAACTGGATTCAAACATTTGTTTCTGATAAAGTTGTAATTAGCAAATGGGAAGTGTATGTAGGAAAAGGCTACCTCACCGAGGACCGATTTAAGATGAATGTAATGGTCGTTGAGATCAATAAAATTTATATTTCTTCTTACTTTCTTGAGTATAATGAATTGTGGCATGAATGATTAGAACATGTCAATTATAAAACTTTGTGAAAACTGATTAACTTTGAAGATTTGTCAAACTTTGAGAGCGAACAATCAAAGAGTCGACGTGTGTGGAATCAAAGTATGCTAAGCATCCATATAAGTCTGTTGAAAGGAATTTCAATCCCTTAAACATAATTCACATAGACATCTGTGATATGAAGTCAACACTATCTCGTGGTGGAAAAATGTATTTTATAACTTTTATGGATGATCGCACTAGGTACTATTATGTTTATTTGCTAAATAGTTAGGATAAAGCAATAGACACATTTAAGCAATATAAAAAAAAAGTTGAAAATCTACTAGAAAAAAGATCAAAACGATAAAACATGATAGAGGTGGAGAATATGAATCTCCTTTTGCAGAGATATGTGTAGAAAAAAGAATTATCCATCAAGATACTGCCCCGTATTCACCTCAATCAATTGAGATTGCAGAAAGGAAAAATTGAACATTAAAGAAAATGATGAATGTCTTACTTATAAGTTCATGTTTATCGCAAAACTTATGGGGGGAAGCTATCCTTAAAATTAATCAAACACTCAATAGAGTGCCCTATAGTAAGACACTTTCAATTCCATATGAAAAATAGAAAAGAAGAAAATCCAACAAATAATATTTCAAAGTGTGGGGGTGTATAACAATGGTCAAAGTTTGTATGCCTAAAAGGTAAAGATAGGACCTAAGACTCTGGACTTCGTATTCATTGGATATGCTAAAAGAAGTAAAGGATGTAGGTTTTTCATTCATAAATTAGAACATCCAAATATAAATGAAAATATTATAATTGAATTACATAATGTTGAGGTTTTGGAAGACATTTATCCATATAAAACTGGATATAAGTAGTATAGTGGGAGGTCTAAATGACCTCGAGATGAACCAAGTGAGAAAGCACATAATGATGAGAATTTAAGGCGTAGTACAAGTAAAAGAATGCCAACTTTCTTTGGATCAAATTTTGTGGCATTTATTCTTGAAAATAAGCCTCAAATATTTAAAAGAACGATGTCATCTTTGGATGCATCCTATTGAAAAGAGGCAGTCAATCATGAAATTGATTCAATCTTGAGCAACTATACTTGGAAACGGGTTGATCTTCCTCCAGGAACTAAAGCTTTAGGTTCTAAATGTGTATTCAAAATAAAAATGAAAGTGGATGATATTATTGACAAATACAAGGCAAGATTTGTAGTGAAAGACTTTAAACAAAAGAAAGGCCTGGACTATTTTGATATATACTTGCTTGTAATGAGGATAATGACAATTCTTATGTTAGTTACTATGGCGGAAGTGTATTATCTATAAATTCATCAAATGAATGTGAAAACAACAATTCTAAATGGAAAATTGGAGCAAGAAATTTACATAAAAAAATCCAAGGGTTTTGTGGTTCTTGGTATAGAAAAGAAAGTGTGAAAACTTGTTACGTCACATTATGGACTAAAGCAAGCACCCAAACAGTGGCATACAAAATTTAACCAAACCATGTTGGCAAAAAACTTTAAGATAAACGAATGTGATAAATTTGTTTACATTAAAGACACACCAAATCACAAAGTCATTATTTGTTTATATGTGGATGACATGTTAATCATCAATAGAGATATTTCTAACATCGATGCTATGAAATGAACGCTTAAGAGAATGTTTGATGTAAAAGACCTTAGATTTGCGGATGTGATCATAGGGCTAAGAATACATAAAACTCTACATAGGTTGGCATTGTCACAGTCTCATTACATTGAAAAGGTACTTGACAAGTTCAAGTATTTGGATTTTGGTATTGCCAAGACTCCATTAGATGTGAGCTTTGCACTTCAAAACAATGAAGATGAAAGTTACTCATAGTTCGACTATGCAAGAGTGATGGGATGTTTAATGTATATCATGAATTGTATAGGCCATACAAAATATGTTCTATTAGTAAATTGAGTCCGTACATTAGTAATACCAATAAAACTCACTGGACTTCAATGAAATGAGTTTTGGGGTATCTTAAATACATATAAGACTATATGTTACATTATAATAAACATCTAGCAACCATTGAAGGATATAGTGATGCAAATTGGATCACCATACTAAATGAAGTAAAATCTAGGAGTGGATATATATTTACTTTAGGTGGAGGATCAGTCTCTTGAAAATCATCCAAATAAATATGTATTGACCACTCTATAATAGAATCTGAATTTATCGCGTTAGATAAAGCTGGTGAAGAAATTGAATGGCTCCAAAATTTCTTGAAAGATTTTCTTTATTGGCCCAAACCATTGGCACTAGTATGTATACACTGTGATAGCCAAGCAGTGATAGGTAGATCAGAGAGCATGATTTACAACAGTAAATCACGTCATATAAGACGGAGACATAATACCATTAGAAAACTACTTTCTAGTGGAATTATAACTGTTGACTATGGAAAGTCAAAGAATTATATGTTGGATCCACATACAAAAAGCCTATCTAGAGAGGGAGTTGAGAGAATATTGAAGAGAAAGGGTTTATGGCCTAAGAAAAGTCAGTATGGCGGTAACTCTACTTAGAAGACTGAAGATCCTAAGAGCTAGGTTCAAGGAGATCAAACAAAGTTATGACTGATGGTTTAACATTGTCGATCTACTCAACCCATTCTCATGATGAAGACAATGTTCAAGAAAAAAGGATAAGGTTTATGGTTTGAAGCTTTTGAATAGTTTCTATGTTTAGCATGTTTGACCAAATAGTTTGATCTATAGGATTAAACATTTAGAAATAACCTATGTGAAGGTGAAATGGAAGCTGCTTCAAGGAGAATGTTAGTAAAGGCCTATTTCTTAAGCTCTCATGAAACTAGGATGCGTTCATGGCTAAAACAAAAAAATTGTGAGACCCATAAATGGTAAAAAGTTCGTTGTAAGACTTGTTTTATTTAGGTGTACATTAAATTTCAACGATTTGGAGATATCAAATCTACCGATTGACCGAATGCATCCGATGCATGTTCACTACAAAAAGTTCAAAGGGAACCTACTTATCCATATGCAATTATTCTTTGATTTTTTATCACACACTTGCCCATAAATATTTTATTAAAATAACCATTCCTCATTCATGTGGGGGATTGCTGGATTTATTAAGAGGTGTGAATAAAAAATAAATAGCTGTTTTAAAAAAAAAGACACCAACAGAAAGGATGCAACTCGAATAGGCACCTTTTCAGATTGAATGGTTATGACCTTTCAAATAGGTTGCAACTTTTCCAAAGAGTTTCACCTTTTACAAAGAGTTGCACCTTTATGAAGGGAGTACCTTTCTGAATCATTGATTCTCTTCATGAAGCAACACCTTGATGGCTATAAATTCTGAAATTTTTCCTCAGGAAAAGACAATTTTTTTGAGTAGAAAAAAAATCTTCATCTTCTTCTAAAAACTCTCGTGTGATCATCAAATCGTTGAGTATGTTTGAATTTTTTAAAATTTGAGGTACCAATATTTTTAGAAAAAAATCATTTTAACCTGAGAGGAAATATTCCATAACCTCGAGTAGTTGAGTGGAATAAATTTCTTAAGGACACACCATGCATTTGTGTAAAACCCCACAAAGTTCCCTCGTAGTTTGACCCTTAGAGCATATCAACTGAAGCATAATTCTGGCTCTATGAGATGTAGATGACTCCTAAGTGAGTGTCGTGTTAACCATATAGAATTTCCTTAATTTAGACTATTTATCACGTGTGAAACTTCATAATTTTTCCATCGATATAAAATTCACCTAAATCCAATACCCGGATAAGAAGTTATGGCTAATTTAAGACCTAGTCATAAAACTGTGTCATTTTAGTACTTGGCGCATCGCAGAGAGGGTCGATTTCATAATTGTCAAATTCTAGTGAAACTCCACAATATTGGCATGTTGCACTGAGTTTCCAAGTTTCAGGTCCCAACTAGTGGGAAAATGTGATGGCTCCACATCGCGGTGACTCCCACATTGCCAATTGTCAATATCCAGTAAGCCACCACAATAAGTGGTGCGTCGCAGTGACCCCTTAAATCAAGTTCTCAGTTCAATTTTCCAGCTTCGTACAGTTGTTAAATGGGGTATTTTGGACTTTTTCCAAGCCCATAAAACCGTGAAAACACCGAATCAAAGTTATTTGCCAGCCTCCTATAAGGTTTTTCTCAAGTTTTCTCTCATCAAAAACCTTAAATATCCAAAACCTCTTCCAAGAATCTCAAGAATCCACCATGGATTTTCTAAATAGAGTCAAAATTCAAGGTTCCCAAATCGAGGGCCTTAAGGTCCCTCTTTCAAGAGTACGAATAGAGTTCCAAAAGTGAGAGTTCATCCATAACTTCTAATTTAAGGTATGTAGGGTTTTGAACAAGGGTAACCCTTTTACCCTTGGGCCCAAAAGGCTTATTTACATCATGAATTTCCTAAAATCTATGAGGTTTTTACCTGAATTTGAATTGGGGTTTTTCACCCATTATTATTAAATGCATTATCTTGGTATTTTCCATGAATTAAGAGTCAAAAAGCATGACTTATGCATGTTTTTTTTAAGAATTTATAGCTGGGTATAAACCCCATGATTTTACTCCTTGAGAAGATAATATTTGCAATGTTGAGATATTGAAGCATATGACTATATTGAGATTTTGAGATAAATTGTTGAAATTCTCAGATTTCCGCATGATTTATAAATCTATCAGCCATATATTTTACTTTTGATGAGCTTTAACTTGAGATTGATTTATGGGTTAGTGACCCCTATTTGAGACTTGTGAAATTATGAACTCTTGTGCTATAAGCACCGATAATTTTAGTATTTTGAGATGATTGAGCAATGAATTGACCTAATGGTCCAAAATCTTTGAAATCCACTTCATCATATAAAATTATCGAATAGATTATTGGGTTCATGGTGAACCAAGAGATTATTCTTAAAGTTAATTTTTATGAGATGAGTACAGGTAATCTAAAGGGAGTAGTAAACCAAGCGGGTAAGTCACTACGGTTTCTTACCGCAAAACTATGTGTCACCATAGGTTGGGCCTGAGGCTGAGTTTATAATGATTATGATTGGGTCCGAGCCTAAGTTTCGTGTAGTGATCACTAGGCCTAGGTTATACTCCCTAGCAAGAGTATGACGCTCCTCGCCAACATGGGGTCTCCTCCTTAGGAGGACAAAATGTTGAACTCCATGTAGCTCGCATAGTTTATGTCGATTATTAGAACCTTCCTTGCCCTTTTAAACTTCAAAATTTGATAATTATTTTCCCTTCCTATGAGTTATTTTAGTACATGGTGGAATTTCAAAGTTGTTCCCTAATTAAAGTGTTTCCTTGAGGTGGGTTATTTCCCTAAATGAAAGTATCTTCCCTTGATATAGTACTTTTCACAAAACTTTGAGATATGTTATTTTCTTTAGCTAGAATACTTTTTCATTTGAGATAGAATGATTTTTCCTAAAGCTTGAAATGAGATATTTTCCTAAGGTGAATGAAATTCCTTCAAATATGTTTCCAAGTCATATGATTATGAATTCCAAGTTTATGAGTTCTAAATAATTATGAAATATTGAGCATTGAAAAGGTTTTGCTCTCTGCGAGACATATGCATGATTTGAAAGTATTGTTCAAAGTGCCTTAGCCTTTGGGTATTGAGAATAAGAGAAGATTTCTGTTTTTTAAGGTTAAAGAGCGATAACTCACGAGAATTGTGTTGCATACCTCATTCTACATGATTTATGAGCTTTATATTTTATACTTATTCAAGCCAGGTGAGTTGTCTCATTTTGCATACATGATTTGATTGAAGAAGATTGGTACTATTTTTATACATATGCATTCACCCCCGCATACTCAATACATTTCAAAGTACTAATTCACATATACGTCTATGTGCTACATTGTCTTATAATGTAGGTTCAGGTGCTCAGTCCCAGCCTCATCCATGATTCTTCGAGTACCTTGCCTATGTTTTCTATAATGGTGAGTCCTCATGGTTCGAGGACCGATCTTCAGATATTTTCTGTATTTCAAAGACTATGTTTTATCTTCAGTTCATTTTGAGACAGTTGGGGACCTGTTCTAATGGCTCTCTAGTTTTCGATTCATTGAGGTTTTGTCAGACTAGTACCATACTTATAATGTGTTGAGGGCTCGGTATTGTTGTTTTATTGAGGTTTCTCTCTATTGTGGTCATATGGATCGAGTATCTTTCTCGTATTTCCTTTCATGTGATATGACTATACAAGTGTTGAGTCTCTTTCATCTTGAATTTAGTATTTTGGTAGAAACTGGCTCTAAGGGTTAGCTTGGGGCTACTTATTGCCTTAAGCATCATGTGACATCTCGAGAGATGATTTTGGGTCATTACAAACTTGGTATTTGAGCGTAAGGTTTCCAAGGAGTCCTAGGGTGTCTGACAGGCCACGTTGAGTAGTGTATTGATCATCAGTGTGTAGCTTGCCACATCTATGAGCTAGAGGCTACAAGATATTTTAGGAAAAAGTTATTTCTTCTTTCAGATTCTATCGTGCTTACAGTTTTCCCACTTATATAATGGTTTGTGCTCTTTTATTTTCTGAAAATACCTTTTTGAATAGAGAATGTACATGGGAACAATGATAAGCAACCCCCACCTGTTGACCCTTTAAATAAGACGGTGTCCCTTGCTGAGTTTAGGGTGGACATTCGTGTGTTAACCCAAGCGGTCATCATAAATGTTTGGGCCAATAACCAGGCCCCAGTTGTATATCATCAGGGAGGTGATGCAGCTGCGACTAGAATACATGACTTTATGCAGATGAAACCGCATGAGTTCTATGGGTCGAAGGTTGATGAGGACCCCCATATGTACTTGGAGGAGGTGAGAAAGATCCTTAATATGATGCATGTTTTGGAAGAAGAAAGTTTTGAGTTGGTGTTCTATAGACTAAAGGACATTGGTTATGATTGGGATGTAACATGGAAGAAGGGTAGAGGTAAGAATGCCACTCCTATGAATTGGCAAGTGGTCTAAGATACCTTCTTGGACTAGTTCTTTCCATTTGTGATGAAAGAGGTAAAGATTAAGGAGTTCATGAACTTGAGACAGGGCTCCACAATTGTTAAGAAGTACTATTTGAAGTTCAATCAGTTGGCCAAGTACGCTCCTGATTTGACTTCTAATACTTGGGCTAGTATGAGTAAGTTTGTGATCGGTGTTTCTGGGATGGTACTGAAGGAGTGTAGGGCTTCAATGTTGCATAAAGATATGGATCTGGCTAGGTTGATAACGCATGCCCAACAGATAGAGATGGATAAGCTTAGATAAAGAGATAGAATGAGGGGTAGCAAAAGGGCTAGATCTGAGTAGCATGAGTTTAGCCGTCCTAGGTTCCATGAAGGGAACCTCCCCTAGTTTTAGAGACGATCGTCTATTCCAGTGCCTTTATTAATTAGTGCTCCCGCGCCTAGAGGTAGGTTGGAGCAAGGGAACAGGTCTTTTATGTCTGGGTCACAAAATAGTGTTGGTAACCGACTTCGTTATCCTTCTTGTGCTAAATGTGGTAGGAATCATCTTGGAGAGTCTTTCTGGGATGTGAGGGGTTGTTTTTGGTTGTGGAAAGAAAGGCTACAGACTTAGAGATTGTCCCCATGCTAGGCAGGGGAACAGAGATTCCCAACCTCAAGCATAGGCTGCTAGTGCACAAGCTCTAGTACTCTGTCCCTTCCCTGCTCAGGGTACTTCTTCTAGCACCGCCGGCAGTCAGCGCCAGAATAGGTTCTATGCCTTGCCACCCCATCAGGAGCATGAAGACTTTCCAGATGTTGTTACTAGTAGGCTCTGTATCTTTTGTCTTTATGTTCATGTGTTGTTGGACCCTGGGTTAAATCTCTTTTATGTGACCCCACTTGTAGCTGTGGATTTCAAAATGAGTCCTGAAAAGATTCTCGATCCTTTCCTAGTTTCTACTTCTGTTGGAGAGTCAGTTATTACTAAAAAAGTGTATAGAGATTGCCCTATTACTGTGCTTCATAGAGTCGTACCCGTTTATTTGATAGAGTTAGACATGGTAGATTTTGACCTTATTCTAGGTATAGATTATCTTCATTCTTGCTATGAATCTATAGATTTCCGTACCCGTGTGGTCAAGTTCCATTTTCTTGATGAACCAGTGATTGAGTGGTCCGGGAGTTCGATATCTCCCATGAGTCATTTTATCTCCTATATCTAATCCAGCAAACTAATAACTAAAGGTTGTATTTACCACCTAGTTAGAGTCAAAGACACTCAGTCCAAGGCTCCAACTATTCACTTAGTTGATATTGTTAATGAGTTTCCATATGTCTTTCTGGAAGATCTCCTAAGGGTACCTCCCAATGAGAGATAGAGTTCGAAATTAACTTCTTCCTGAAACTCGACCTATTTCTATTCTACCATACTGTATGGAACCCACAAAGCTTAAGGAGTTGAAGAAGGAACTCAAATATCTCTTAGATAACGGTTTTATTAGGCACAATATTGTCCTTAGGGCATACCTATGTTGTTTGTGTGGAAGAAGGTTGGATATTTTCATATGTGTATTGATTATCGTCCACTGAACAAGGTCACAATCAAAACTAGGTATCCTCTTCCAAGAATTGATGACCTGTTTGATTATTTGCAAGGTGCAAGTTACTTCTCCAAGATAGACCTTAGATCCAGCTATCATCAACTTAAGGTGAGGGAATGTTATATTCCAAAAATGGCCTTCCAAACCTGCTATAGTCACTTAGAGTTTCTATTCATGTCTTTTGGGCTAACCAATGCCCCAGTAGCTTTCATGAACCTTATGAATTGAGTTTTTAAGAAATAACTTGATATGTTTGTCATTGTATTCATAGATGATATCCTTGTGTACTCTGGTGATGAGAATGACCATACGAATCGTCTTAGAATTGTCTTGCAAACTCTTAGAGATCACTAGTTGTTCCCCAAATTTAATAAATGTGAATTTTGGCTAAGGTCAGTAGCCTTTCTGGGTTATGTTATTTCGACCAAAGGTATTAGAGTAGATCCAGTAAAGACAGAAGCTGTGAGAAATTAGCCTAGACCTATCTCTCTGTCTGACATTAGGAGTTTCTTGGGTCTAGCGGGCTATTACCATTGTTTTATTGAGGTTTTCTCTTTCATTGTATATCCTATGACCCAGTTGACCAAAAATAAAGTTAAATTCACTGATCTGATTTATGTGAGAAGATTTTTCAAGAGTTGAAGAATCGACTCATTTTAGTCCTTGTGTTGACTTTGCCTGATGGTATCGATGGTTTTATGGTGTATTGTGATGCCTCTAGAGTTTGTTTGGGTTATGTGTTTATGGAAAGAGGTAAGGTTATAGCCTATGCCTGTAGATAGTTAAAGTCGTATAAAAAGAATTACCCAACCTATGATCTTGAGATAGCTGTTGTGGTCTTTGAATTGAAAATCTGGAGACACTATCTTTGTGGTGTCCACGTTGATGTGTTTACTGATCATAAGAGCCTGCAGTATGTGTTTACCCAGAAGGAGTTGAATCTTAGGCAAATAAGGTGGTTGGAGTTCTTAAAGGATTATGACATGAGTGTGTTGTATAACCCGAGCAAGTCCAATATAGTAATGGATGCCCTTAGCAGATTATCTATGGGTAATGTTGTACATATAGAGGAGGGTAAGAGAGAGTTAGCTTATCATGTGCATTGTGTGGCTATGTTGGGTGTTAGATTACTTAATTCAACGGAGGGGAGTACATTGGTGCAGAGTAGTTCCAAATCCTCTTTAGTTTCAGAAGTAAAGGAGAAGCAAGATAGAGACCCTAGTTTGGTCAAATTAAAGGAGTTAGTTAAGGACCAAACGGTAAAGGTTTTATCCCAAGGGGGAGATGGTGTGTTGAGATTTCATGGTAGGTTGTGTGTCCTATGTGTTTATGAATTAAAGCAGAGGATGTACCGCGAATTGTAGGAGATCTATTGGTGTAATGGTATGAAGAAAGACATAGCCGGGTTTGTAGCAAAGTGTGCAACATGCCAACATGTTAAGGTAGAACACCAAAGACCGAGTGGTGTGATGCAAGAGTTTATTATACCCACTTCGAAGTGGGAGATAGTGAATAGGACTTCGTGACCGGGTTATCTCTTTTGCGCCGTCATCATGATTCCATTTGGGTTGTTGTGTATAGGTTGACAAAGTCCGCATATTTCTTGCCCGTGCATACGTCTTATACTGCTGAGGATTATGCTAGATTGTATATCCAGGAGTTTGTCAGGTTGTATGGAGTTCCTTTATCTATTATTTTGGATAGGAATACTCAATTTACTTCCCAGTTTTGGAGGGCATTTCGGTAGGGTCTTGGTACCCAAGTTTTTCTGAGTTTTATGTTTCACCTGCAAGCAAATGGTAAGGCTGAGAGGACCATTCAGACCCTGGAGGATATGTTGAGAGCTTGTGCCCTCAATTTCAAAGGTAGTTGGGATGAGTATTTGCCATTGATTGAGTTTGCCTATAACAATAGTTTCCATGCTAGCATTGAGATGGCACCGTTTGATGCCTTGTATGGTAGGAGGTATAGATCACCCATAGGTTTGTTTGAAGTGGGTGAAGCTGCCACAATTGGACCCGATGCAGTATTTAAATCTATGTAGAAAGTTAAGTTGATTAGAGAGAGGTTTAAGACGGCTCAAAGTCATCAAAATTCTTATGCTGATGTGAGAAGGAGAGATCTTAAGTTTTAGGTAGGTGATTTGGTACACTTGAAGATTTCACTGATGAAAGGGGTGAAAAGGTTTGGTAAGAAAGGGAAGTTGAGTCCTCGTTATGTTGGCCGTATAGAGTCTTGATCCGTGTTGGTAAAATGGACTATAAGGTTGAGTTGCCCTCAAAATGGTAAGTCATTCATACTATCTTTCATGTCTCTATGCTCAAGAAGCATATTGGTGATTCTGTTGTGGTTGATCCTTCAAAGAGTGCTGAGATTCAGGATAGTCTTTCCTTCGATGAAATTCCTATTGAGATCCTAGACTTTCAGGTCTGTAGGCTGAGGAACAAAGAGGTTCCCTTGGTCAAGGTATTGTGGAGGAACCAATCTGTTGAGGGTGATACTTGGGAGGCAGAAGCAGACATGCGAGCCATGTACCTGCACCTCTTTTTCGTGCTTTCAAAACAAGCCAAAGGTACTAATCTTCCTTAATTCAGCCCTTCTAGTCTAAACTTCATCTATGCATCTATCCTTGTATGAGTTCTTGCATTGTCCGGAGTATTTATAAGTTTAGAAAGGTCTTGAGCCGTTTAGAAATTGTTTCATCTATGTGTTATCTATTTTTCCTATGTCCTTCATCTAACAACGACATTCGAGTATGAATGTTTCCAAGGGGGAGATATTGTAAGACCTCGCAAAGTTCCCTCATAGTTTAAGCCTTAGAGCATGTCGAATGAAGAGTAATTTCGACTCTAAAAAATTTAGGAGTGACTCCTAAGTGAGTATCATATTAACCATGTAGAATTTACCTAATTTCAACTTTTTATTACGTGGGAAATTTGATAAGCTTTCCGTCGATATAAGATTCTCCAAAATCCAATACTCGGGTAAGAATTTATTGCTAATTTAAGACGTAGTCGTAAAACTATGTAATTTTAGTGATTGGCGCATCACGGAGAGGGAAATTTGACAATTATCAAATTCTAGTAGAACTCCGCAATATCGACATGTAGCGCTGAGGTTCCAGATCTCAACCAGTGGGAAAAATCAATGGCTCCACATCGCGGTGACTCCCATATTGTCAATTGTGAATTTCTAGTGAGCCACACCGATAAGTGGCGTGTCACGGTGACCCCTTAAATCGGGTTCCTAGTTTAAATTTTCCAGCTTCGTACGGATGTTAAAAGGGGCATTTTGGACTTTTCCCAATCCTATAAAACCGTGCAAACACCAAATCAAAGTCATTTTCAAGCATCCTATGAGGTTTTTCTCAAGTTTTCTCTCATAAAAAACACTAAGTATCCAAAACCTCTTCCAACAATCTGAAGAATCCACCATGAATTTTCTAAATTGAGTCAAGATTCAAGGTTCCCAAGTCAAGGGCCACAAGAATCCTCATTCAAGGGTACGAATAGAGTTACAAAAGTGAGTGTTCATCCAAAGCTTCTAATTCAAGGTATATGGGGTGTTGAACAAGGGTAACCATTTCACCCTTGTGCCCAAAAAGCTTAATTAAATCATGAATTTTATGAAATCTATGAGGTTTTTACATGAATTTGAATTAGGTTTTTTCACCCATTATTATTGAATACATTATCTTGGTATTTCCTATGAATTAATAGTCCAAAGGCATAATTTCTGCATGTTTTTTTTTTGAGAATTTACAGCTGGGTATAAACCTCATGATTTTACTCCTTGAGAAGTTAATATTTGTAATGTTGAGATGTTGAAGCATATGACTATATTGAGATTTTCAGATAAATTGCTGAAATTCCCTGATTTTCACATGATTTATGAATCTATATGCTATATATTATGCTTTTGATGAGCTTTAACTTGAGATTAAATTATGGGTTAGTAAGCCCTATTTAAGACTTGTGAAATTATGAACTCTTGTGGTACAAGTACCCATGATTTGAGTACTTAGAGATGATTGAGAAATAAATTGACCTAATGGTCCGAAATCTTTGAAACCCACTTCATAATATAAGATTATCGATTTGATTATTGGGTTCGTAGTGAACCATGATATTAGTCGAAAAGTGGATTTTTAAGAGATGAGCGCAGATAATCTAAAGAGAGTAGTACTTAGCACTGAGTGGGTAAGTCACTACGGTTTCTTACCCCAGAACCACGTGCCACCGTAGGTTAGGCCTGAGGCCGAGTTTATGATGATTATGATTGGGCTCGAGGCCGAGTTTTATTTAATGATCACTAGACCTAGGTTATACTCCCTGGCAAGAGTATGACGCTCCTCCCCAACCTGGGGTCTCCTCCTTCAGAGGACAAAACATTGGATTTCATGTAGCTCGCATGGTTTAGGTCGGTTACAAGAACCTCCCTTGCCCTTTTAAACTTCCAAATTTGATACTTATTTTCCCTTCTTATGAGTTATTTTCCTAGATGGTGGAATTGCAAAGTTGTTCCCTAATTAAAGTGCTTCCTTGAGGTGGGTTATTTCCCTAAATGAAAGTATCTTCCCTTGACATAGTATTTTTCATAAATCTTTGAGATAACTTATTTACTTGAGCTAGAATACTTTTCCATTTGAGATAGAATGATTTTGCCTAAAACTTGAAATGAGATATTTTTCTAAGGTGAATGAAATGCCTTCAAATATGTTTCCAAGTCATATGATTCCGAATTCCAAGTATATGAGTTCTAAATAATTATGAAATATTGAGCATTGAAGAGGTTTTACTTTCCATGAGACATATGCATGATTTGAAAATATTGTTCAAAGTCTCTTAGCCTTTGGGTATTGAGAATAAGAGAAGATTTCTTATTTTTAAGGTTAAAGAGCGATGACTCACGAGATTTGTGTTGCATGCCTCATTCTACATAAATTATGAGCTTTATATTTTATACTTGCTCAAGACATGTGAGTCGTCTCATTTTATAAACCTGATTTGATTGAAGAAGATCGGTACTATTTTTATACTTGTGGATTCACTCCACCATACTCAGTATATTCTAAAGTACTGATTCACATATATGTTTATGTGCTACATTGTCTTATAATATAGGTTCAGGTGCTCAGTCCCAGCCTCATCCATAATTCTTCGAGTACCTTGCTTACGTTTTCTACAGTGGTGAGTCCTCATGGTTCGAGGACCGATCTTCAGATATTTTCTGTATTTGAGAGATTATGTTTTATCTTCAGTTCATTTTAAGTCAGTTGGAGACCTGTCCCAATGGCTCTCTAGTTTTCTATTCGTTGAGGTTTTATCAAACTAGTATCATACATATGATGTGTCGAGGTTTCAGTATTGTAGTTTTGTTGAGGTTTCTCTGTATTGTGGTCATATGGACCAAGTATCTTTCCCGTATTTCCTTTCATGTGATATGACTATGCGAGTGTTGAATTTATTTCACCTCATGTGATATGACTATGCGAGTGTTGAATTTATTTCACCTTGATTGAGTGTTATTGGTAGAAATAGGCTCTAAGGGTTAGCTTCAGGCTACTTTTATCCTTAAGAACCATATGACGTCCCGGGAGACAATTTTGGGTCGTTACAATCCGGTGGACTTAATTATACAATTTTCTGCTTTATATTCTTTCTTAAAGTTGATAAACACTTCATTTTGATAGTTCATTTGATTATTCATTTGGACTTGTATTTGAAGTTGTTGTTACTTTATTGTAGTTCTTGAAAGTTATTATTAAACTTATTATTGAACTTTAGATTAAAACATATAGATTTTTTGGACCCAGAATAACAAATAACACACATCAATGTACTCCAAAACATATTGACAGAGACTACTGCTTTTGAGTCTTAATTCATGAGCATTTCTTCATTTTTTAAAGAACTTATGCCTCACTAGGCATAAAATCGATTTTGTAAAGGAAAACAATTAAAGATCAACCCATTTGAAAGAAAAAATCAACTACAACTTCATTTAGGCATCAAACACCTTTCCAGCCTCCATGCATTGCTTTCCTGGTTCAGAGATATAAGAGACACATTCTTAGAGCTATAATCTTCAAACCGTACGAGTGAGGATAGAAAATTAAGTTATGAATACTCATAGATAATAAAGACAAAAATGAGCTCAAAGACCCTCTCAAGTCTTTAATTAAAAAAGTGTATAAGTGGGTCCCACAATATTATTATGTTAAAAGAAATAAAGTAGCTTAAACAACTAGAACAGTTGTTCGACTTCATTAGTTTCCTCAACAACTATCAAAGTTGTCCAATAACTTTGCACAGTTGTTGAATAACTTTGCAAAGTTTGAGACAACTTCTCTAGTTGTTGAGACAACTTCTCTAGTTATTAGAGCAAAAATGTTAAAGAAAACTAAATTTTTTTTATCTCTTTTACCTAATTTTTAAAACTTGAAGGACCCTCACTCAATTGAGAAACTTGTTTATCCCTTTTAATTCAAAGGCCCGATAATAAAGAAATAATGATTAACATTCAAGTTGAGAAATAGACTGAATAAGATTAAGAAGTCCACGGTGCACTTCGAGAATATTTGATAACAGGCAACAAAATCAACTCTCTCATGAAGACCACTGTATTTGGAATATAAGGCAAGGTCAAACATCTCTCTACGAAGTAACGGAAATGAACAGAGAAAAAAAACTAAATAGAAAGGTCAATGATTTTGCACATATAGTTTATAAGTCAACCTAACTGATATCTTGAATAAAAAGGTCTGAACAAACCCAAGGCCTGGATTAATAAAAAAGTCGTCTTCAGTGTTAGAACTTAATAAGCTAGATTGTAACTTGAGATTTGAGATTCATATTGATCTAAAGATTTTTGTATCCTGCTGACTAAGTAAAATAATGCATTTTAAAGTATGGATGGGGAAGGGGGGTCACAGGTAAAAACAATCTAAATAAAGAAGAGCATAGAGTCATAACTAAATATATTCAAAATTAGGGCACATGTTTGGGCAGTTTTTGCAACGTATTAACAAAATCATACTGGCAGGCATGGCCATGACTTTCTCATGACACCGGTATAGAGTACTTTCTATGTATACTAGCCACAACATAGTTCCACTGCAGCCTCTTGACCGCATGGTTATGTTATCTTTATTCAGTATAGTAATTCCAAACTTGTTATATAATTACACAGATTACGTTTTTTAATTGTGAGCTCAAATCCAGTAATGAATGGATCTTCGGCCTAACTCAACCGCAAAAGCTGGCTCATGAGGGAAGCATTGACCAAGTCCATATAAGAAGACTACTTACCCATCCCTTTTTTGATGTTGCTTAACACTCCTCCACATGCCCAGCCCTCATAAACTAGAGTGTGGATAATATAATATGGGGGCCCAATATCGGTAAATAGAGATTTGGGATGGACCTAGCTCTAATACTATGTAAATAATGGATCTTGGGCCTAACACAACCCAAAAAACTAGCTAATGAGCGAAGGATTTCCCAAGACCAGATAAGCAGACCAATTACCCATCCCTTTTTTGGATGTGTTGGTTAAAATAATTTTTTTGATTGTTTTTTCTAACACCACCAACAAACAAGAGCAAAGAAAAAAAGGATGAAAGGAAATGAAGAAGGTTTAGCTAAAGACTAAATTGCCCTAGACATTTGGAGCTTTGCAAGAGAAAATGCATAATTTTTTCAACTCACATAATTACCATAAAATCCTCTTAAGAATTCCTTATATATATTATTTCCTTGTATATATGTTTTTCCTTGCACAAAAAGATTACACAGAGTAAATTTGCATAGGCAACAACTAATAACATTAGGCCAAGTACATAATTTTATTAAAGTAGATTAAATTTTTTTCCTATATATACTACCCTATGCAGATTTATACAGACACGGTGAAATACGAAAGAAAACTTTTCTTCTCAATTGTTGTTTTCCTTCATGGTATCAGAGCAAGGGCTTTGAATCGTTATTATTTCTCCTTTTTTTCAAATTCCCACACTGTGATTCACTTCTTTTCAATCATGAATGATCATTCAACTATAACAGCTATAATAGTTGCTGCTACTAATTTTACTTCATTTTCCCATCCTTTTTTTATCTCTCCAGCTGATTTACTGGTTTCTTTGCTGGTGAATACTCCTTTTGATGGAAAAAGTTTTGTAGGATAGAAAATGAGCATGATGATTGCCTTGACCGCTAAAAATAAGGTCAGTTTTATAGATGGATCAACCACTGCACCAACTGAAAACACAGATCTGTACAAGGCTTGGAATAGGGCCAACAACATGGTGATCTCTTGGCTTTTAAACTCTCTTTCTCGGGAGATCTCAGATAGTGTCATCTAATCATCCACAGCTAAGTATTTGTGGAATGATTTGGAAGCAAGGTTTGGCCAAAGTAGTAGTGCTTAAGCTTTTTCAACTTCAAAAGGAACTGAGTGACCTTTCTCAAGGTAGTTGTCACATTTCAACTTACTTCACAAATATTAAGATATTATAGGATGAGCTTGATTCTTTGGATGCCTTCATAATGTGTAGTTGTGATTGTACCTGCAGAGTAAAAGACAAAAATATCAAGGAAAAGCAGGATCTGAGGCTGGTATAATTCCTCATGGGTTTGAATGAGTCATATTATAGTGCTAGAGGTAACATCTTAATGATTTCTTCTTTACCATCTATCTCTAATCCTTATGCCTACTCATGCAAGAATAAAAACAAAGGGAAGTGTTCACAACCACTAAATAACTTGTAGGTAGATATGCTTTTGTAGCTACTGGACAGAACAATTTTAATAGGAGACTCTATCTCTGACAAACAAAGGAATAAAGTTTCACAATGATAATAAAAAGTCTAACCTTGTTTGCAAATATTGTAAGAACCCATGAAATATGATTGATCATTGTTATTGGATCCATGGTTTTCTAGCCGATTGTAAGTTTACCAGGACAAAGAACAATACACATACACCACAAGGCAATGTGTTTTCTTCAGAAGAAGGTGTAGGGAATCAGTTTTCCTAAAATTTTAACCCTACGGAGGTAGGAAAACTATTCACTCAAGAAAAACTGAATCAAATCAAGTATATGCTTAACCAAGTAAAAATTAATGATCAAAACACTGAAACTAAGGTCATAGCTAATATTAATTGTACTGGTATAAGTCTTGTACCTTTTTCCTTTTATTATGAAATATCTCACAAAGAAATTTGTCCTAATTCATGGATCACAGATTCAGGAGCAAGTCAACACATGACTTTTCACAAAGATTTATTTATTTCCTTAAATTATTTCCTAGAGCAACCTTTGTCAAACTTCCTATTCTTATAGGGTCAGAGTAACATATGCAGGTTTTGTGAGACTATTTCTAAATTTCATCATCACCAATGTTTTCTTTGTTCCAAGTTTCCATTTCAATTTGTTATCTATTCAAAAGTTATGTAAACAATTTCATCATTTATTAATCTTTATTTCTTCACACTGTTTTATGTAGGGACCTTCAATGAAGAGCCCAATGATGCTTGGTGAATCCAAAAATAGTCTTTATATGTTGCAGAGTAATCAACCTTGTGTTTCCAAATCTAGTAGACCTATTAGTAATTTTTCTAGTTCAGTTTTTCAGTCAAAGTGTAGCAGATCTATTGCTTTGTCAAGTCTTACTTTCTTTGATGTAAAAAAAAAAGTTATGGCATATTAGACTACGACATATGCCTTTATCCATTATGAAAAATATCAATGGAATTCCTATTTCTATTTATTCAAAGTTTGATGTGCCTTGTGAAATTTGTCCCCTTGCTAGATGATGTTGGGTGTATTTATGCATTCTAGCATTACTATTCTAGCCTTTTTAGCCTTGTTTTGAGGATGATTCTTATGCTATATGTGTTTATAATGATTAAAATTAGAATTTATGTGTCCAAGTATGTTTTTACGATGTTTAATGGTGGTTTCACATGAGTTTTGTTTCAAATTGATCATTTAGAAGTCAACCGAGAAAACTAGTGTAACTAGCTTGAGTTAGGTGTTTGTCTAGTCTCTTGTGTTGGGTTATAATGTGTTTTAATTAGTTATTAAGGTTATCATAATGTATTTACATGTTAAAAAACTAATTTATAATTTTCAAGGGACAATTGGATCAAGAAAAGAGTCAAAACAATAAGTTAAAACTAAATATGAATTTAGCCTATGCTTAGCTCGTGTTTCTAGTTTGTCGTTAAGGATGTTGTGTTGTTTTGAGCTCTAAATTATTGTTTTTAATGCTATAGGATTATTTTTTTAATAAATTATGATGATATATTAAGGATACATAATCTTCAAATCAAGTGGAAAAAACTCAATAAGGGTTAGAATGGCTCAACAAAAGCGCAAGACACAAGTTGAATGCAATTTGGACCCCTGGAATGTATAGGGCACGTGTGGACTGTGAAGGTGGACAATGAATAATTTCAAAACATCATTGGATTCATAATAGGCCCAATTGTTTGACCCATATGCGCGTATATCGTATAGTAGGTGATAACTAGGCCTCGTGATGCGTTGAAATCACGACTAGCTACTGGAATTTAACAGATTTTTAGACAATTGTGACCTAGAACTATGGTACGACATGGGGAGCACCAAAATAGTGAAAATTTCACCCATCTAAAGGATAAAAATTTGTATAATACAACTTGGTATATAACTTGTCTACAATAAATATAACATCCTAAAAAATGTTTTAAGCATCTTGGGCAATCTTGGAACACCTTAGATCACTTGGGACATCATTGGATCCTACCACAACTTCTTTTTGGGTTTTATCATTCTTTAATTTAGTTTTTTTATGGTTTTTATCATCATTCTAAGAGATTAGATAATGAATATTTTCATTCAAGGCTAAACCCTCTTTCCAAGGTTAAAGCCAAGAATATGATTATTATTGTTTTGGATTAATTTTGTTTAATTAGCTTATCATTATTAGTTGTTTGTTTATTCTTGTTTTAATTATTTTATGAATTGATAACCCATGAAATACATATATTATCAACCTTTTGATCTTGAAAGATGGAATAGGGAGATAGAATATGGGAATAAACAAAGTTTGGGTTTTTACTCTTTTATAAAATAACAAATTAAACTTATCATCTAGGGAAGAGATGTACTTAGATGTCTTACTTGATTCAAACGTAAGATGATAGCTTTAATTAACTTAATTAGATTATTACATCTCCACGCACGATGTAGTTATAATGTCTATATTCATGAGCAGCTAATTTTATTAGCCTGAGTTATGGGATTCATGGATTATGGTTTGATATGCTGCTAGGTACTTAAAGAGTTCAAAAAGTAGTAGTACATCTTAAAATTCTATTTTTTAAACTTAAAAGCTATTGGTTGCTAATAATAGGTTATGCCTTACGTTTATTTGCTTGAACAGAGAAATAGACTAGGGGACGTGAATTATCAACAGGGACTCAGAAGCTTCGAACCTTTTGTTTAATGATTAATGTCGTAACTGGATTAATCTACCTAAGATAACAGCCTATTGGAAATATTTAAGTTATCTAAGTTTGAAAGAATTAGATAATAAATTTTTTGGTGAGGTCGAGAGATAAGTCTGATAGTATAGTTGTTAGGGATATTCTATTGTTCCTACTTACTTTAAGAGTCATAACCAGTACCTAGTATCTGTCAATTCCCAAAACGTACAGTGAACATAACTATGGTTTTCCATTATATTTATTACAAACATTAATACTAAAACCCCATTTTATATTTTTGTATCATTTGTTTGAATTTAACTTGTAGCTATAATTTCAAACTAGTTTAATCGCTACTCACATTGAACCCTATGGATTCAACCCCAACTCCAATGTTGGGCGAATATATTGACAAAGACCGCATTACACTAAATTGAGGTGTAAGTTGAGCGTTATAAAAATGACATCATTGTCGGGGAACAATTTGGCGTATTGAGTTAGTTTGGCACTTTAGCTGACTTGCTTGAATTAAAACTTGTAAATATTTGTTTGTGATTTCCTTTGTTTCTTGTGTTAGGTAGATTTTCTTTATTTTAGATTATTTCTTACTATGGCATCATGGAATGAATGTAAGTTTGATGGTTGGAAATCTTATCTGGATGATCCATGTCAATATTGTGATGGACCTTACTTTGGGAAAAATAGTAGATATACGCCCCGGAGAGGGATGTGTGCACTATCTCCATCCTACTAGGAGTATAATTGTTCTTTATGTGGTGGTCAAGATGGACATTGGAGTGATTTCCCAAATGCCCCCCTCCTCCTATTATGCTAACCCAAGGTCTAGTTCTTCTTATGAGTAAGACAGGACTTATTGTCAAGACATGGAAGAATGCAACACTGGAAAGAGTGACATTGAAGCTATGCTTCAACTAATGTTGGATCATATAGACACAACGAATGATACCATATGTGACATACATCAACATATTAAGGCATTTAACGAGGGAAGAGAAAGGATAGAGAGATGGATATCGAGGTCAATCATACAAAAGACTTTTCTACGTTATGTTTAGATGATATCTTGTCTATGGAATAATTTAAAATAATAGAAGAGTGTGACGATGAAGTGCAAGATTCCTATACCGATGATGAGATTGATGTTGATCAACCCTTAAAGATTTCCTAACCAACTGAGCCAACCATTAGGGATGATGCCAACATTAAGGGAATGGTGCTAAAGGCAAAAGAAAAAGCCAAGCAAATCTCTTATGAAGACCCAACCCTAATTCAAAGTTAAAATATTGAGATGATGAATAAAAGTGAGTGTGTAGAGGATAGTGTAAATTTTGAAGTAGGATTTTTTGGGCCACACTCAAAGCATTTTTCCACATAATGTTTAGATGATATCTTGTCTATGGAATCATCTAAAATAGTGAAAACTATGAAGGTGAGGAACAAGAATCCTATATTCTTTATTTTACACTTTATAAGCAACATAAAAACACACCTCACATTAAAGCTGACTTGTTTATCATGCATCATCCGTTACTTGGCTTCTTAATCTTTGTACCACCTCCCTATGAGCGAGATAAGAAGATGGACACTAAGTTAGGGGTGAATTTCATATCCTTGAGATGGAGGAAAAAGATGAGTTGGGTCATGCCGCGACACTAAATTAGGTGCTTCTTGGAAGGCAAACCAAGGTATTTTGTTGTTTGTATTTGTATTTTGTTATTGACATTATATTTTCACACCCATGTTGCCATAAGTATGTTTCTAACTCTCTTGTTTTGGATTGACGTATTGGGAATAGTGCATGATATTAATTTGAGGGTGGGGCCACTTTTGGGTGTGATATCCTCCATTGGTTTTTGTTGTCGTGCCTATTTTCGCTGGAGTCTTTTTCCTGGTAGAGTCGGCATGTTTAGGTGTATTGCCTTTGTTTTGTGATGTGTTATGGTTAACTAGAGAAAAATAAGTATCTAGAGCAGTTGACATATTTTTATTGATTTTTAGGACTGATAAACACCTCTCCGTTGGTCTATTTTATAACTATGTGATATGCATTTATATATGGCTACTGTGAATCTTTTTATGGCATTAGTACTAGGGACATAATAATCACTGCTAACAATTGCATGAACCAAACGGGTAATAGCTTGTAATGTACAATTATGTTATGTGTGTGTGAGGACTTACTCAATTCCCTGTGTGTGTTGAATCTAGAACTTTCTTGGTTAGTCTTACCTTGGTTGAAAGGTAGGATTTAGGAAAGGATCATAGGTCGTTTTGATTTTTAAGTCACTTTTTTGCCTAAATGACCTTCTCTGTATGCATGATATCTCTTGATCCCTATTTTGAGCCTGAATTGACCATTTATTTCTATGATACATGTCACCTTACTATTTATATCATAATGGACCTATTTTGGCCCTGGTCCTCCTTGAAAACTGTGCACCTTGACTTAGAAAAATAACCTAAGTTGAGGGTGGCCATCATAGGGGTGTGTGATGTAAACTGGGTATGAAGAAAGGTAGAATAAAAGAAAAAGAATAAGTGAAATAGAATAAAAAGGTGAGTGGTGTGGAAGAAGAATAAGAAAAGAAAAAGAATGAAAAATAAAAGCCACTCCATCCTGAATAATATGTGATCATGAAATGAAGAAAAAGAATAAAAAGGTAAATAAGTGAACCCCAAAAGTTAAGGTAGCACCAAGGAGGCTTAGTCACTCTAAATGCCATTGAATATCATAACAACCCTTATCCTACATTACAAGCCTAAGAAAAGACCTATAGTGATCCTAACTTACCTGTCTGGACACCTTTGTAATGAAAATAAGGGCAAGCATATGGTATTTTACATGCATTGATTGGAATTTCTTTCTGAGAGAGAGTGTCTCTTAACCATCCCCGCATTGACATGCTTGAGTTCATATATGAGGATATCAGTTGCATTGCGTAGTGTAACTTGTACATATGCATGGTTATTGTTGCTGAATTGATGACATATCTTGATTCCTTTGGGTCACATTGTTAATCTTTATTGATATGCACAATTGGATTTATAATTAATTGAACGCGGAGAGTGACATAAGTTTTGAGCTATACTTGATAATCAGCTGTGATAGCTATCTTATGTGCCTCTTGGTTAAGCATCGTAGTATGGTGTTATGTAGTTGCTTGAGTGCAAGCCATTGTTTTAAGTTGAGGGTATTGATGTGCTAGTTTTTGTAGAACATTTAAGACTTTTTAACTTGAAATAATTGTAAGTTCCTAAGTAATTATTGGTGTTTTTGATGTTATTTTTTAAGATTTTGTAGGAAAGTCAAGATGCATGGAAACAAATAACAATGGAGCAAAAGAGCTGAAATTTTAGCAAAAAGAGCGAAAAACATGGCTGACGACGACTGTGATAAGTCATCAGCCTTGTGATAGGCTATCATCATTGGTGTCAGCCCTAACCAGAGAGTAGAAGTCTGAGAAGAAGTTCTGATGACATTAGTGACATGGCGTCAAAGAGCTGATAAGGTGTCACGATGGGCGTAACCCTAAACCAGAGAATTGATCTTGAAGAAGAAATCTGACCACGTTGGTGATACGCCATCAAATCGGTGATGTGGCATCAGCTACATCATCAGCCTAAGACTGATTTTAAAGGTAACTAGAGCAATTCTGACGCCATCCATGATAAGGTGTCAGAACCTTGACGTGGCGTCAATGACGGTGTCACCTAATCTGAAGAGTTTTATGATTTTTTAATTTTTTTTGCATAATTAGGTTTAAGTATACATATCATCATTTAGGGTTTTATGGAGAATGTTTTTTAATCCTTTAATCTCTCAATCTTGTTTTTAAAAACTAGGGAGGAACTTACATTGCCTAATCTTTTTCGTTAAGTATTTTTCTTGTTTTCCCTTCAACACTTATTCACTATTGTAAATCATTCTCTTGTGATTCAATTGAAGAAACAATTATTTGTTTCATCCATTCATAATTTTATCCATACTATCATGAATTCAACTTTTTATTTCGTTGATCAAATCATGAGTGGCTAATTCCATTAGCTTGAGTTATGGGATCCATAGATTAGGGTTTGATATGCTGCTAGGTACTTAAACGGTTCAAAGAGTAGTAGGACGTCTTGAAATTCTGTTGTTTGAACTTAAAATCTATTGGTTACAAATAATAGGTTATGCCTTAGGTTTTTTTTCTTGAACAGAGAAATGGACTAGAGGACGTGAATTATCCATAGGGACTCGAAAGCTACCAACCTTCTATTTAATGATTAATGCAGTAATTGGATTAATCTACCTAAGATAATATCCTATTGGAAATAGATAAGTTATATGAGATCGAGAGAATTATATAATAAATTGTCTGGTGAGGTTGAGAGATAAGTTAGATAGGTATAGTCGTCAGGGATATTTTACTATTCCTACTTACTTCAAGAGTCCTAACCAGTACCTAGTATCTGTCAGTTCCCAAAACCCACTGTGATCATAACTCTTGTTTTCCATTTATATTGGTTACAAACATTAATACGAAAACCCCATTTTATATTTTTGTATCATTTGTTTGAATTTAACTTGTAGCTATAATTTCAAACTAGTTTAATCGCTACTCACATTGTCCCCTGTGGATTCGACCCCGACTCCAAAGTTGGGTAAATGTATTGACAGCGAATGCCTTACACTAAATTGAGGTGTAAGTTGTGCATTATCACTGGGTCTGATGAATCCTTTATCTAAGAGATCCTTCAACTGCTTTTTTAGTTCCTTGAGTTCTGCTGGTGCCATTCTGTATGGCAGAATAGAGATAGGCTGTGTCTGAAAGAAGATAAATACAAAGTCTATTTCCTTTTGAGAGGAATTCCTCAAAGATCTTCGGGAAAGATATTTGAATATTCATTTACTACTGGGTCTGGTTCAAGACTGGGAGCATCAGAACTGGAATCTCTAATATGAACTAGATGATAAATTCATCCCTTAGATATCAATTTCCTTACGCAAAGGTAGGAAACAAGTTGACCCATCAAAGTGGATACGCAACCCTTCAGTTCTAGGATGGGTTCATTTGGAAATTGAAACTGAAATAATTTATTTCTGTAGTCGACTGTGGCATAGCAGGAATGAAGCCAATTCATGCCGAGAATGACATCAAAAGTAGTCATCTCTTATTTGACTAAGTCTGGTGAAGTTACTTTCAAAAATATTATAACCAGGCAATTCCTGTATACCCACCGGCCTATGATGGTTTTACCTATTGTGGTAGAGACTGAGAAAGGCTCGGCTAGAATTTTTGGATTGATTTTGAAATCAACTACTATATAACGAGTAATAAAAGACAAGGAAACTACTGGATCTAGCATAGCATAAACATGTATATAAAAGATCTGTAAAGTACCAGTAACTACATCAGAAGAACTTTCTTGATCTTGTCGTGTCTGAAGAGCGCAAAGACGATTTAGGCATTGCCCGCTATAGCACTAGAAGTGGCACCCTGCTAATTTAGGTGACCGGACTGAGCTGAGAAATGATTCTATTATCCTTTAGGACCTGGCTGTAGACAATGTCTAACCCTATGGCCTGGCTTGCCACAACTAAAACAAATGCTACTACTTGCTCTACACACACCCTGATGGTGCTTACCATAAGTCTAGCAAAGAGAATAGGTGTGGGCACTACTAACACAGCTCTAGGTCTTAGAGCCTGGCACTCTATCTTTGTTACCTTCTCTGAACTTACGAACTGGAGCACTGGCTATAGAGGGAGCTGGAACTGATGACTTATGAAAAAACTAAGAACAGTTTCTTCCTTCTAATTTAGGCTGAGCAAAGTTGAAACTACCTGTCTTCGTTCTGTTATTCTGCCTTTCACTCTACTTAATCTTCTGCTCCTCTATCTTCTGACCATGGGTCATAAGTCACGCTATCGTTCACCCATAAAGAAAACTTACTCATCTAAGATCTACTGTCTGCAACCACACGAGGGGCATACCTGGCTAATTGAGTACACTTAAAAGAATACTCTTCCACTGTCTTATTACCCTGCCTGAGGTTGATGAACTCTAGAACCTTGGCTTCTCTAAGCTCTTAGGGAAAGAATCTATCTAAGAATGCAGTGACAAACTCCTCCCACTCTATAGGACCTGCATCATCTGATCTTTTGGACTTCCACTATTTGAACCAAGCATGAGCCACATCCTGCAACTAGTATGGAACTAGTTCAGCACTCTCAACAGTAATCACCCACATGGCTTCTAACACTTCTGAAAGTTGATCAAAGAATTCCTAAGAGTTTTCATCTACCTTAGACCTGAGCAAGGTTGGAGGATTCATTCTGGTGAAGTCCGAAATTCTCGATATAGCTGAGTTGGCCATTGGGTTGGCCGGAATGACTGTTGGCCGTTCATTATGAGTAGCGAATAATTGAGCAAGAGTCATAACTACGGTCCTAAACTCCACATAAGAAACATGATCGCCCACAGGTTCTTAGGTATAAGGGGCTAACTAATTTCTTCACTTAGGAGGTATATTCTAAAATAAAGAGAAGAAGCAGATTAGACTGAGAGGCTGACTTTTGATTATGCTCACTGGCATATCATGAATACTGAAAGAAAGGAAACTATTCTTAAAATATCTCATAGCCTCTTGCACATAGATGTGGTGTGCAATACACCCATATCCAAGACTCTACTAGATGAAGCTTTTATACTTCCTAGGACTCTATTGAACCTTAGGATCTGATACCAAGTTTGTAATGACTCGATTTGCTGAACCGAAATGGTACATAGTGCTCATGACCCCGAAGGACCACAAGCTAACCCATGACTGATATCTGTACCTGTATACTACATAAGGTAACATAATAATGTAGAAACATGTACTGAAAGGCCATAAGGTTCGATCATGAACATAAATGAATAACATAACATTTTTGTGGGGTAATAGAATACCCAAAATAAAACTGAAGTCTCAAACATGATAGTCTGTATCGAGTCTAAATCTCGTCTGGAAGCCTCTACTGTCTGAAGAATCTGAATAAGGAGTTGATGGGACATATCCCCAACTAAATCAAACTAATTATCTAATCAATGAGATAATATAAAACCATTATGTCCTTGAAGGATGCGGACTTACTTCTACTCTGACTGCTAAATCTTGAATCTACAGTTGATCCGGAATTGGTGTGTACATAAAAAGGAAACACCATAGCGCGAATGCATTAGTACATATGTACCGAGTATACATGTGAGGTAGGCTATATCCAAGGGTTTGCATGCTTGAATAATGCTAACTGACTGTCTAACATGAACATGAGAATACATGCATAAATACGTAACTCTAACTGAAAATGTGTTTTCATGATTTCTGAGTCTGTATACTGATAACGTGATATGCTAATAACTGATATGACTGATAACATAAAGGACTATATCTAAATAATGCTGATAACATGGATGACAATAACTGACAGTCCTGAATCTGATGGAACTATCTGAGTTCCGTACTGTATCTGAGTTGAATGTGTCTGGCATTCCTAAAATCTGAAGAACTATCTGAGTTCTATTACTGAGACTGATTCACTGTATCTGACAGTCCTGATTTTGTCATATGAAGTTGTTGGAAGTAGTATCTAACCGACATGCCCCAAAGGTGCTATGATAGCTGAGCTGGAGTCCAATCTATGCCCTAATTAGAAGGGTGTCAATACCGTGCCATTAGTAAGGAAACATGTGAGTAACTCTCATATTATTGGTAATGTAGCGAGAATGGTAGAAACCCTGACATAATAGGTTAAGTCACGTCATCTAGCCCTATATAGCAGGCAGTGATGTCTCAACCTATGTTGGCTACATAGTTATGGAGTGCAAGGATTGCTACTATGATTCATACCCTCGTATAATAGGTGAGTCCCCATCCTTGGGTTCACTCGGGCACTGAACATGATTTACTGAACTGAACTGAGCATGGAATGAGTAACTAAATTTTTGTGGCTGACGGAACACTGCTACTATTTGGCAACTGACTAAGTCATGAGATCATGAAGATTTTTCCTGAGTCATATGACCATCTAAAGTCTAAGAATTCAAGCTAGACTAAGAGTATCGCGAAACATGACATAGATCTAGGCACACTACTAATATTTTGGGTACAAGTACCCCCAAGACACGATAGAAGGAAACTGACATAACTTTATTTTATTGAATACATGATAATCACCACAATACGTTTATTATAGCATTTCATCAAATGTTTAATAGGCATAAGCTTGTACATTTCTAGGGATTTTCATGATATCTTGCAAGTTAAGCATACTTCTTCATCTACGCATTTTATCAAACATATGGTAGGCATAGTACATGTAAACATATGATACAAAAATTAAACATCATGCTTCAATTCCAATTACATCATACCAGGTTTTAGTCATGAGATTTCATAAATCTTCATCTATACTAATCAACCCACATGGAATAGAAATCAATTCCTCATTTATCAATATGAAAGAGAACATACAAAGCATAAAAACATAAAGAAAATCCATAACTTGTAGTTTAAATGGATTCTTGGACTTCATGGATACAAGCAGTCCAAGAATGAACACTATGCATACCTTAGATCGTCATTTCGTGAAGATTAATGGTGAAACCTTCCTGAATTTGAATGCTCAATAGAAACCCTAGTTTGTCCTTGAGATAAAATTGAGAGAAACAAATATATTTTGGGTGAAGGGTTTATATAGGGCTAATAAGTTAACCCTTTTAACCCTGGACACATCATTAAATTTTTAGTAAAATTTCTCGTGCTAGGCACTTGGTGCGACACGGCGTTATCATGCCACATCACTGGAAATTGACAATTGGAAAATTGCATGGTAGTGTGACACGGAGCTATCGCGCTGCAACCTTTTCTACGACCTGGATGTTTGGTGTGATGCGCTAGTATCGTAGAGCAACACTAGAATTTTACAATTTCCATTTTAGCTATCTGTGCGACGCACTGAAGGCTCAAGTCAAACACTGTCTCACTAAAAAGGCTCTAAATCTTTGCTCAAGTGTTGGATTTGGGTGGAAATTATGGAAATACAATGTTTATAATAATGAATTCTTATTTCAAATCAAGTTCTAACATCCTTGAGATGATTTTCAAGCTTAGAAAAAGCACGGGTATTACAATATCCGCCCCTAGATAACATTCACCTTCGAATGAGACTGACAAAGAGGGGAAACAATAATCTGAGTATGAATAACTAGAACATGATCTCATGATGGACGTGATTGATAAGTGGAACATAACATACTGAACATGCATATCTGATGCATGCGTAACTTATTCATAAATGGATAACTGAAAGCTCTAAAGAACTGAATTTTCTTACAATGAGAATACATATCTAATGCATAACTATATAACTGATCTTATACATGAATTCATGAATGAATATGCGGTGGTACTTGATACCAAGATTATCATCGGAATGTGAGCATACGACTAAATACTAAGTTAGTGATGCATACTAATAAAAAAACTGAGTAAGCTTAAGGCTAACTGTTACCTTGAGCTTGATAGGTAAAGTTACTTGGTATGCATATCTGCTTCTGCATCCCAAGTAGCTCCCTTTATGGACTAATTTTGGTAATGAACTTTAACAAGAGGGACTTCTTTGTTCCTATATCTACGAGTATGAAAGTCTCGGATTTAAACTTGAATCTCCACATAACAGAGGCTATTCTGAACATCTATGTCTGAATAGGGACTACGACTGAATGGTCACCTATACACATCTTAATCAAAGAGACATGAAAGACTGGATGAACTGAGGCTAGATTTGAAGGCAATTCGAGCTCATAAGCTACCTTGCTGAAACCACTAAGAATCTTGAAGGGACCAACATATAGCGGACTGAGCTTTCCCTTCTGGCCGAATCTCTTTACTCCCTTTGATAGAAAAGATCTTGAGGTAGACATGATCACTAATCCCAAACTCGAGATCCTTTCTATGAACATCTGCATAAGACTTCGGTCAGCTCTAAGCAGCCCAGAGTCTGTCTCTAATGAACTGGACTTTCCTCAAGACAACAAATACCAAGTCAGGCCCATGAATGAGGTCTCATTAACTTAGAACCAACAAATTAGAGATCTATATCTCTTACCATAAAGAGTTTTGAATACATCCCTCTGAATAATAGAATGATAGCTATTGTTGTATGCAAATTCGATCAAAGGCAAGTGGTCATCCTAACTAACCTTGAACATTATGGAAATACCACGTTTATAATAATGAATTCTTATTTCAAACCAAGTTCAAACATCCCTGAGATGATTTTCAAGCTAAGAAAAAGCACGAATATAACAATATCTCCCCCTTGAGAACATTCGTCCTCGAATAAGACATACTAAGAGGGAAAATAATAATCAAAACATGAATAACTAGAACATGATCTTATCACAGACATGACTTACAAGTTGAACATAAAATACTAAACATGTATATCTAATAAATGGGTAACTGATTCATAAATTGATAACTGAAAGTTCTGAAGAACGAAATTTTCTTATAATGAGAATACATATCTGATGCATAACTATACAACTAATCTGATGCATGAATTCATGACTGAATATGCGGTGGTACTTGATACCAATCTTATCATGGGAACTTGAGCATGAGACTGAATACTAAGTTAGTGATGCACACTAATCATGAAACTGAGTAAGTTTATGGCAAACTGTTACCTTGAGCTTGGTTTGAGTCGGTGGGGAAAAGGTAAGGGTACTTGGTATGCATATCATCTTTTTTGCTTCACAACTAGCTCCCTCGATGGACTGAGTTTAGCAAAGAACTTTAACTAGAGAGACTTCATTGTTCCTAAATCTACGAGTATGATAGTGTAGGATTTCGACTAGAATCTCATCATAAGAGAGGCTATTATGAACATCGATGCTCTGAATAGGGACTAGGACTGATTGGTCACCTATACACTTCTTGAGTAAAGATACATGAAAGACTGGATGAACTGAGGCTAGATCTTAAGGCAATTCAACCTCATAAGCTACCTTGTCGAAACGACTGAAAATCTTGAAAGGACCGACATATCAGGGACTAAGCTTTTCGTTCTTGTAAAATCTCTTCACTTTCTTCAAAGGAGAGATCTTGAGGTAGACATGATCACTAATGTCAAACTCGAGATCCTTTCTACAAACATCTGCTTATGACTTCTGTCAGCTCTGAGCAGCCCAGCGTCTTTCTCTTATTAACCGGACTTTCCCTAAGTCGTCGAATACCAAGTAAGGCCCTATGACTGAGGCCTCATGAACTTCGAACCAACCAATTAGACAACTATATCTCCTACCATAGAGAGCTTCGAATAGAGCCATCTGAATACTAGAATTATAGCTACTTTTGTATGAAAATTCAATCAAAGGCAAGTGGTCATCCCAACTAACCTTGAAATTTATGGAAATACCACGTTTATAATAATGAATTCTTATTTCAAACCAAGTTCTAACATCCTTGAGATGATTTTCAAGCTAAGAAAAAGTACGGGTATTACAATATCTCCCCCTTGAGAACATTCATCCCCGAATGAGACAGACTGGGAGGGAAAACATTAATCTAAACATTAATAATAGGAACATGATCTCATGAAGGACGTGACTGACAAGTTGATCATAACATACTGAACATGCATATCTGATGCATGCGTAACTGATGCATAAAAGTATAACTAAATGTTTTGAAGAACTAAATTTTCTTACAATGAGAGTACATATCTGTTGCATAACTATACAACTAATCTGATACATAAATTCATGACTGAATATGCGGTGGTACTTGATACTAAGCTTTTCATGGGAACTTGTTCATGAGACTGAATACTAAGTTAGTGATGCACACTAATAATGAAACTGAGTAATCTTACGGTAAACGGTTACCTTGAGCTTGATCTGAGTCGGCAGGGAAAAGGAATGGGTAGTTAGTATGCATATCTGCTTTTGCTTCACAAGTAGCTCCCTCGATGGACTGATTTTGACAAAGAACATCAACTATAGGGACTTCTTTGTTCCTAAATCTATGAGTATGATATTATAGGATTTCTACTGGAGTCTCTTCATAAGCGAGGCTATTCTGAACATCTATTCTCTGAATAGAGGTTATGATTGATTGGTCACCTATACACTACTTGAGCAAAGAGACATGAAAGACTGGTTGAACTGAGGCTAGATCTGAAGGCAATTCGAGCTCATAAGCTACTTTGCTGAAACCACTATGAATCTTGAAGGGACCGATATATCAGGGACTGAGCTTTCCCTTCTTGCCGAATCTTTTCACTTCCTTCAAAGGAGAGATCTTGAGGTAGACATGATCACTAATATCAAACTCGGGATCCTTTCTACAAACATCTGCATATGACTTCTATCAGCTCTGAGCAGCTCGGAGTCTTTCTCTTATTAACTGGACTTTCCCTAAGCCGTCGAATACCAAGTAAGGACCTTTGACTGAGGCCTTAAGAACTTCGAACCAACTAATTAGAGAACAATATCTTCTACCATAGAGAGCTTCAAATAGAGCCATCTAAATACTGGAATGATAGCTATTATTGTATGCAAATTCAATAAAAGGCAAGAGGTCATCCCAACTAACCTTGAAATCAATTACGCAAGCCCTTAGAATATTCTCCAAAGCCTGAATGGTTCTTTCTGCCTGACCATCTATTTGAGGATGAAAGGTTGTACGGGTACCAAGACTTTTTTAGAATGCATTCCAAAATAAGAGGTGAATTGGGTACCTTTGTCTGAGATAATTTACAATGGAACATCGTGCAATTTGACTAGCTCCTTGATTTAGAGTTTGGTGTAATCCTCGACTCAATAAGAGGTATGAAATGGAAGGAAAAGAGCTAATTTGGTTATTTTATCTAAAATGATTCAGGCTGAATCATGCTGATGACGAGTTTGAGTCAAACCTATTACGAAGTCCATGTTCACAACTTCCTACTTCCAAGTAGGATACTAAACTCCTACATAGGACCACTAGTCTTCTGATGTTTTATCTTAACATGTTTTTTTGTAGATCCCTTAGCTACAAACTCTGCAATATCTTATTTCATCCCACTCAACCAATAGATTTCCCGCAAGTCACAATACTTCTTTGTGACCCCTGGATAAATAGAGTAGCACGCACCATGCACTTTTGCGAGAATTCACTGCCTTATGTCATCTATGTCTAGAGCATAAAGATGATCCTGACAACGAAGAACACTAGGGGGGAAATATCTATTTTCTAATTCTGAACTGACTCTTTTAGCTTGATAAGGCTAGGATCCTTATCTTAGTTTTCTTTCACCTAGGAAACTATAGATGATTATGAACTACTATAAATACATACACCACCATCTGAAGAGTCGACTAAGCAAATGCCTAGTCTCGTAAGCTGGTGGACTTCCTGGACTAACTTCTTCTTACTATCATCAACATGAGAAATACTACCCATGGATAGTCTACTGAGAGCTTTGGACACTACGTTGACCTTGCCCAGTTAATAGAGGAGACTCATGTCATAATCTTTTAAGAGCTCTAACCACCTTCTCTGACGAAGATATAGATATTTTTGAGAAAAGACATACTAAAGACTCTTATGATCTGTGAAGACGTCTACATGAACTCCATAGAGATAATGCCTCCAAATATTTAAGGCAAATACTACGACTGCTAACTCAAGATCATGAGTAGGATAATTCTTCTCATAGGGTTGAAGCTGTATGGAGGCATAGGCTATGACCTACCTAACTGTATGAGGACACAACCTAAACCCACCTTAGATGCATCACAATAAACCATAGCACCGTTTGAATAATCTGGAAGGGCTAGAACTTGAGTTAAGGTGAGCCGAGTCTGTAATTCCTGAAAACTCTTCTCACATAGATCTGTCCACTGAAACTTGACCTTCATTGAAAACAATATAGACATAGGATATGCAATAGAAGAAAATCCCTCAATAACCCATCTGTAATAGCCAGTCAAACCCAAGAAACTCCTAATATCTGATAGAGAAATAGGGTGAGGCCAGTTTCTTACTGCATTGGTCTTTTGAGGATCTATTATAATTCCATCATCAAAAATAATATGGCTAAGGAATGCTACTGATCTTAGAAAAAATTTGCAATTACTAATTTTGACGAATAACTGATTATCTCTGAGAGTCTAAAGTACTATTCTGAGATGGTTTGCATGATTGTGCTCCGTCTGAGAATATGGTAGAATATCATCTATGAAGACTGTAATGAACATATCCAAGTATTGCTTGAAAAAGTGGTTCATCAAGCCCATGAAAGTGGATAGGGCATTGGTAAAACCAAATAACATCACTAAAAATTCAAAGTGACCATACTGCGTGTGGAAGTTGTCTTTAGGATGTCACATTCTCTAACTCTGAGTTGCTGATAGCCAGATCTGAGGTTTATCTTCGAGATATAACTGGCACCCTGAAGTTTGTCAAACAAGTCATCGATTCTGGGAAGAGGATACTTGTTCTTGATTGTAACCTTACTGAGTTGACGGTAATCTATACACATTTTTAGTGAACCTTCTTTCTTGCCCACGAACCAGACTGGTGTGCCCTATGGGGAAATGATGGGTCTGATGAATCGCTTCTCTAAGAGAACCTTTAACTGTTCTTTTAGTTCCTTGAATTCTAAGGGTGCTATTTTATATGGCAGAATAGAGATAGGATGAGTATCTAAAAGAAGATTAATACCCAAGTCAATTTCCCTTTTAGTAGGAATTCCTGGAAGATCTTCGGGAAAGACAACCAAATATTCACTCACTACTGACACTGATTTGAGACTGGGAGCCTCAGAAATGGAATCTATAAAATGAAATAAATGATAAACACATCCCTTAGATATCGATTTCCTTGCCCGAAGATAGGAAATATGTTGACCCCTAAAAGCGAATACGCAACTCTTCGACACTAGGATGGATTTATTTGGGAACTAAAATTGATATATTCTATTTTTGCAGTCGACTGTGGCATAGCAGGAATGAATCCAAACCATGATGAGAATGACATCAAAATAAATTATCTCTAATTTGACTAAGTATGCTGAAGTAACTTTTTTATATATCATAACTGGGCAGTTCTTGTATACCTACCAGGCTATGATGATTTTACCCACTTGGGTAGAGCTTGAGAAAGGATCGGTGAGAATTTTGAGACTGATTCTAAAATCAACTGCTATATAAGGATTAACAAAAGACAAGGAAGCTCCTGGATATAGAAAAGCATAAACATGCACATAAAAGATCTGTAACGTACCAGTAACTATATTAGGAGAACTTTCCTGATCTTGTCGAGTCTGAAGAGAATAGAGATGATTTGGGCATTGCCCGCTACTAGAACTGGATGTCGCACCCTGCTGATTTGGGCGACCGAATTGAGATGAGGAGTGATTTTATTATCCCTAAGGACTTGGCCGCGGACCGACTCTAACTCTATGTCCTGACTTTCCTCAACCAAAACAAATGCCACTACCTACTCTACACATACCCTGATTATGCTTACCGTAACTCTAGCAAAGAGGATAGGTGCGAGAACTACTAACACTGCCCATGATATTAGAGCCTGGCTCTCTATCTTTGTTACCATCTATGAACTTATGAACTAGAGCTCTAGCTGTAGAGGGAGTTAGAACTAATGACTTAGGATGAAACTAAGAACGATTTCCTCCTCTGATTTAGGCTGAGCGAAGTTGAAACTACCTGTCTTTGCTCCCTTATTTTACCTTTCCCTCTGCTTAATATTCTACTCCTCTATCTACTAAGCATTAGTGATAAGTCTATTTTAGGTTATGTCACTACTCAGCATGGCGGATCTGCACTCATTAACCACGCTGTCGTTCACCCTTGTAGCAAACTTACTCATTTTGGATCTACTGTTGATAACCACATGAAGGGCATACCTGGCTAATTGAGTAAACTTAAAAGAATACTCTTTCACTGTCATATTGCCCTACGTAAGGTTGATGATTTCTAGCACCTTGGCTTCTCTAAGCTCTTAGGGAAAGAACCTATCTAAGAATGCAGTGACAAAATCTTCCCACTTTATAGGACCTACATCATTTGATCTTTAGGACTTCCTTTATTTGAACCAATCATGAGGCATATACTGCAAATGGTATGTGGCTAGCTCAACACTCTCAACAGTAGTCACCCCCATGGCGTTTGTCACTTTTTTAAGTCGATCTAAGAATTCCTGAGGGTCTTCATCTACCTTAGACCTAAGAAAGGTTGGAGAATCTATTCGGGTGAAGTCCTGACTTCTCAATGTAGCTGAGTTGGCAACTTGGTTGGCTAAAATAACTATTGGCCATTCATTATGAGCAGCAATTGATTGAGCAAGAGTGGTAAATATGGTCCTGAACTCTGCCTGAGAAACATGATCGCCCATAGGTTCTTCGAGCTAAGGGGCTTACTGATTTCTTCTTTTAGGAGGTATATTCTGAAATAAAAAGAAGAAACAGATTAGACTGAGAGACTGACTTGTGATTATTCTCACTAGCACATAATGAATACTGAAAGAAGGGAAACTATTCTTAAAACATCTCTTAGCCTCTTGCACGTAAATGTGGCGCGCAACACACCTATGTACAAGACTTTATTAGATGCGGCTTTAAGACTTCCTAAGACTCTATTGAACCTAAGGCTCTGATACCAAGTTTGTAATGGCCCAATTTACTGAACCAGAATGCTACATGATGCTTATGACTCCAAAGGACCACAAGCTAACCTATGACACATATCTGTACCTGTATACTACATAAGATAACATAAAAATGCAGAACTATTATTGAAAGGCCATAAGGTTCGATCATGAACATAACTAAATAACGTAAAATTTGTTTGGGGTGATAGAATACCCAAAACAAAGATGAAGAATCAAATATCATAGTCTATATCTATTCTGAATCTCATCTGGAAGCCTCTACTTCTGAAGAATTTGAATAAGGAATTGATGGGACATGTCCCCAACTAACTCCAACTGATATGCTAATCAATGAGATACTAGAAAATCATTATGTCCTCGAAGGATGAGGACTCACTTCTACTCTGACTGCTAAATCTGGAATCTATTACTGATCTGGAACTCTTCTCTATAAACCTATGGTGTTACATAAAAAGAAAACATCATAGCGCGAATGCATCAGTATATATGTACCGAGTATACATGTGAGGTATGCTATATCCAAGGGTTTGCATGCATGAATAATGCTAACTGACTATCTAACATGAACGTGAGAATACATGCATAAATACGTAACCCTAACTAACAACATGATTTCGTGATTTTTGAGTCTGTATACTAATAATGTGACATACTAGTAACTGATATGACTTATAACATAAAGGACTATATCTGACTAATACTGATAACATGAGTGACTATAGCTGACATTCTTGAATCTAATGAAAATATTTGAGTTCCATACTGTATCTGAGTAGACTTTATCTGACGGTCTTGAAATCTAAAGAACTATCTGTGTTCTATTACTGAGATTGATTGACTATATGTGATAGTCCTAATTCTGTAACATGAAACTATGGTAAGTAGTATCTAACTGACATGCCCCAAAGGTGCTATGATAGATAAGATGGGGTCCAATCTATGCCCTGATTGGAAGGGTGTCAATACCGCACCACTTGTAAGGATAACATGTGAGTAACCCTCATAAAATAAGTAATTGTAGAGAGAACAGTAGAAACCCTCACATAACAAGTTAATCCACCTCGTCTACCCTCATATAACTATCTACGATGTTTCAACCTATGCTAGCTATATAGTTCTAGAATGGAAAGATTGCTTCTAGGAATCACACCTTCATATAACAGGTGAGTCCCCATTCTTGAGTTCACTCAGTGCTAATTGCTACTCCTATCTGAATGGGTACTGAACATGATTTACTGAACTAAACTAAGAATGGACTAAGTTACTAAATTTCTGTGGCTGACAGAATAGTACTGATATCTTACAACTGACTGAGTCATGAGATCATAAAGATTTTTCCTGAGTCATGAGACTATCTAAAGTCTAAGAATTCATAGCTTGACTGAAAGTGTCATGAAAACGTGACATGGATCTAGGAACACAACTAATATTTAAGGTACAAGTACCCCAAGGACACAATACAAGAAATCTAACATAACTTGATTTCATTTAATACTTGATAATCACCACAATACATTTATTTTAGCATTTCATCAAACGTCTAACAGGCATAAGCTTGTACATTTATAGGGATTTTCACAATATCAAGCTAGTTAGGCAAATTTCTTCATCTAGGCATTTTCTCAAACATATGGCAAGCACAGTACATGTAAACAGATTATACAACAATTAAATATCATGCTTCAATTCCAATTCCATCATACAAGGTTTTAGTCATGTGATTTCATAAATCTCCATCTATACTAATCAACCCACATGGAATTTATCATCAAATCATGAAATAGAAATCAATTCCTCATTTATCAATATGAAAAAGAAGATACAATGCATAAAAACATGAAGAAAATCCATAACTTGTAGTTAAAAAGGATTCTTGAACTTCATAGATGAAAGGAGTCCATAAATGAACACTATGCATACCTTAAATCATCATTTCTTGATGATTAATGGTGAAACCTTCATGAATTTGAATCCCTAATAGAAACTCTAGTTTGTTCTTGAGATAAACTTGAGAGAAACTTATATGTTTTTGGTGAAAAGTTGTTGAGGCATATGTTAAATAGATTATATAGGGCTAGGAAGTTGATCCTTTTAATTCTGGACACGTCATTAAATTTTTAGTAAAATTTCCTGAGTTGGGCCCTTGGTGCGACACGGCGTTATCACGCCATGTCACTGAAAATTAACAATTGGTAAATTGCATGGTCACATGACACAGAGCTATCACGTTGCAACCTTATCTTCAACCTGGAAGTTTGGCGTGATGTGCTAGTATCACGGAGCAGTACTAGAATTTGACAATTGCCATTCGAGCTATTTGTGCGACGCACTAAAGGCTCAGGTGAAACACTGTCTCACTGAAAAAGGCTCTAAATCTTCGCCCGGGTATTGGATTTGGGCAAATTATATATCGATAATATTATTCAATTTCCCATGTGATACGAAGTGAAAATTATGGAAATACCATATGTCTAATAACGAATTTTTATTTTAAACCAGGTTCTAACATCCTTAAGATTATTTTCATGCTAAGAAAAAGTACGAGTATGATAATATCTCCCTCTTGAGAACATTCATCCTCAAATGAGACTGGCTGAGAGGGGAAACAATAATCTGAACATGAATAACTGGAACATGATATCATGACGGACGTGATTGAAAAGATAAAGATAATATACTGAATATGCATATTTGATACATGCGTAACTGATCATAAATGGTTAACATAAAGTTCTGAAGAACTAAATTTTATTACAATGAGAATGTATGTTTGATGCATAAATAAATAACTGATCTGATACATGAATTCATGACTGAATATGCGGTGGTACTTGATGCCAAGATTATCATGGGAACATGAGCAAGAGACTGAAAGCTAAGTTAGTGATGCACACTAATCATGAAACTGAGTAAGCTTAAGGAGAACTGTTACGTTGAGCTTGATCTGAGTCGGCAGGGAAAAGGTGAGGGTACTTGGTATGCATATCTACTTCTACTTCCTAAGTAGCTCCCTCGATGTACTAATTTCACCAAAGAATTTTATATAAAGGTACTTCTTTGTTCCTCAATCTACTAGTATGATAGTATAGGATTCCGATTGGAATCTCTTCATAAGAACGGCTATTCTGAACATCTATGCTCTAAATAGGGACTACAACTGATGGGTCACCTATACACTTATTGAGAAAAGAAACATGAAAAACTAGATAAACTGAGGATAGATCTAAAGGCAATTCGAGCTCATAAGCTACCTTGTCGAAATGACTGAAAATCTTGAAAGGGCTGACATATCGGGGACTGACCTTTCCCTTCTTGCCGAATCTCTTCACTCCTTTGGTAGGAGAGATTTGGAGGTAAGAATCATCACCAAGCTCAATCTCGAGATCTTTTCTACGAACATCTACATAAGACTTTTGTCATCTCTGAGCAGCCTAGAGTTTTTCTCTAATTAATTAGATTTTCCCTAAGATATCAAATACCAAGTTAGGCCCTATGATAGAGGCCTCACTAACTTTGAACCAACCAATCAGAGATCTACATCTCCTACTATAGACAACTTCGAATAGAGCCATCTAAATACTGGAATGATAGTTATTGTTGTATGCAAATTCAATAAAAGGAAAGTGGTCATCCCAACTACCCTTGAAATCAATTACACACTCTCTTAGCATATCCTCCAAAGTCTGAATGGTCCTTTTGCTTGACCATCTATCTGAGGATGAAAGGTTGTTGAGATGAACTTGGGTACCAAGACCTTTTTTGATTGTTTTCAAAAAATAAGAGGTGAACTGGGTACCTCTGTCTAAGATAATAGACAACGTAACACTGTGTAATCTGACCAGCTCTATGATGAAGAGCTTTGTGTAATCCTCGACTAAATGAGAGGTATGAATTAGAGGGAAAAGACCTAATTTGGTAAGTTTGTCTACAATGACCCAAACTTAATCATGTTGTCGACGAGTTCAAGGCAAACCCATCATAAAGTCCATGTTCAAAACTTCCCACTTCCAATTAGGAATACTGAACTCCTGTATAGGACCACTAGGCTTCTGATGCTTTATCTTAACTTACTGATATGTACAGCACTTAGCCATAAACTCTACAATATTTCTTTTCATCCCACTCCACCAATATATTTCTAGCAAGTTATGGTACATCTTTGTGGGCCCTGGATGAATAGAGTAGCGAGCACCATGCGCTTCTACAAGAATTCCCTGTCTTATGTCATCTATGTCTAGAACACAAAGGAGACCCTGACAATGAAGAACACCATCTCTTCCTTGGGAGAAAACCTCTATTTTATGATTTTGACTTAACCCTTTTAGCTTGACAAGGCTAGGATCCTTATATTGCTTTTATTTTACCTCAAAAACTAGAGATGATTCTGAACTACTCTAAACACATACACCACCCTCTTAAGAGTCGACTAAGTAAATGTCTATTCTAGCAAACTGGTGGACTTTCTATACTAACTTCTTCTTACTATTATCAACATAAGAAATACTACCCATGGACAGTTTACTAAGAGCATTGGCCACTATGTTAGCCTTGCCCGGATGATAGAAGACGCTTATATGATAATATTTTAAGAGCTATAACCACTTTCTCTAATGAGGAGTGAGATATTTATAAGAAAAGACATACTGAAGGATCTTATGATCTGTGAAGACGTCTACATGAACTCCATATATATAATGCCTCAAAATATTTAATGAAAATACTACAGCTGCTAACTCAAGATTATTTGTAGGATAATTCCTCTCATGGGGCTTAAGCTGTGTGGAGGCATAGGCTATGAACTTACCTTGCTGCATGAGAACACAACCTAAACCTACTCTAGATGCATCACAATAAACTAAAAAACCATCTGAACCATCTCGAAGAGCTAGAACTAGAATTCAAGTGAGGTGAGTCATTAATTCCTAAAAATTCTTCTCGTATGGATCTGACCACTAATACTTGACTTTTTTTGAGTCAATCTGGACATAGGAGATACAATAGAAGAAAATCCATTAACAAACCAGTTGTAATAGCCAGTCAAACCTAAGAAACTCCTAATATCTGATGGAGAAATAGGGCAAGGCTAGTTTCTTACAGATTTGGTCTTTTGAGAATCTACTCTATTGCCATCACCTGAAACAATTTGTCCAAGGAATACTATTGATATTAGCCAAAATGCGCACTTGCTAAATTTGGCAAATAATCAATGATCTCTGAGAGTCTGAAGTACTATTCTGAGATGGTCTGCATAATAGCGCTCAGTATGGAAAAATACCTGAATATCATTTATGAAGACTATAATGAACATGTCCAAGTATTGCTTGAACAAATGGATCATCAAGCCCATGAAAGTGTCTAGGGCATTCGTAAGACCAAATGATATGACTAGAAATTTGAAGTGTCCATACCGCGTATGGAAGTTTTCTTTGGGATGTCACATTCTCTAACTCTGAGCTAATGATAGCCGGATTTGAGGTCTATCTTAGAGAAATAACTGGTACCCTGAAGTTTGTCAAACAAGTCATCAATTCTAGGGAGAGGGTACTTGTTCTTGAATGTAACCTCATTGAGTTGATGGTAATCTATACATATTCTAAGTGAACTATATTTTTTGCACATGAATAAGAATGGTGCACCCTACAGGGAAATGTTGGGTCTGGTGAATCCCGTATCTAGCATTCAACTATTTTTTTATTTCCTTGAGTTTTGCTTGAACAAATGGATCATCAAGCCCATGAAAGTGTCTAGGTCATTGGTAAGACCAAATGATATGACTAGAAATTTGAAGTGTCCATACCACGTATGGAAAGTTTTCTTTGGGATGTCACATTCTCTAACTCTAAGCTAATGATAGCCGGATTTGAGGTCTATCTTAGAGAAATAACTGGCACCCTAAAGTTTGTCAAACCAGTAATCGATTCTAGGGAGAGGATACTTATTGTTGAATGTAACCTTATTGAGTTGATGGTAATCTATACATATCTAAGTGAACTATATTTTTTGCGCATGAATAAGACTAGTGCACCCAAGGGAAATGTTGGGTTTGTTGAATCCCGTATCTAAGAGATCATTCAACTGTTTTTTTATTTCCTTTAGTTTTGCTGGTTCCATTCTATATGGAAGAATTCAGATAGGCTGAGGGTCTGAAAAAAGATAATTACCAAAGTCTATTTCCCTTTTGAGAGGAATTCTTGAAAGATCTTTGGGAAAGATATCTGAATATTCATTCACTATTGGAACTGATTTGCGACTGGGAGCATGAGAAATGGAGTCTGTAACATGAACTAGATGATAAACACATCCCTTAGATATCTATTTCCCTGTTCGAAGGTAGGAAATAAGTTTACCCTTGAAAGTGGATTCATAACCCTTCCATTATAGGATGGGTTCATTTGGGAACTTAAACTGAAATATTCTATTTTTCCAGTCGATTATTGTATAGTAGGAATAAAGGTAATCCATGCTGAGAATGACATAAAAAATAGTCATCTCTAATTCGACTAAGTCTACTGAAGTGACTTTCTGAAATATCATAACCAGGCAGTTCCTGTATACCTATCGGGCTATGATGGTTTTACCTACTAGGGTAGAGACTTAGAAAGGACCAACTTGAATTTCGAGACTAATTCAAAAAATCAACTGCTATATAAGGAGTAATAAAAGACAAGGAAGCTCTTGGATCTAGCAAAGCATAAACATGCACATGAAAGATCTATAACTTAGTAGTAACTACATCAAAATAACTTTTCTAATCTTTTCAGGTCTGAAGAGCATAGAGATGATTTGGGCGTTCCCCGCTAATAGCATTGGAAGTGGCACCCTGCTAATTTAGGTGACCGGACTAAGCTGAGGAGCGATTCTATTATCCCTGAGGACCTGGCAGCAAACAGTCCCTAACTCTGTGGTCTGTCTTGCCACAACCAAAACAAATGCTACTACCTGCTCTACACACACCCTGATGGTGCTTACCGCAAGTCTGGCAAAGAGGATAGGTGCGGGTACTGCTAACACAGCCCTAGGTCTTGGAGCCTGGCACTCTATCTTTGTTACACTCTCTGAACTTAGGAACTGGAGCACTAGCTATAGAGAAAGCTAGAACAGATGACTTTGGATAAAATAGAGAATGGTTTCCTCCTTCTAATTTAGGCTGAGCAAAGTTTAAACTACCTATTTTCGCTCTCTTATTTTGCCTTTTGCTCTAGTTAATCTTCGACTCCTCTATCTTCTAAGCATGGGTCATAAGTCTAGCTAAGGTCATGTCTCTGTTCAACTTGGCGGATCTGCCCTCATTAACCAAGCTGTTGTTCACCCGTGAAGAGAACTTACTCATCTTAGATCTACTGTCTGCAACCACATGAGGGGTATACCTGGCTAATTGAGTAAACTTAAAAGAATACTCTTTCACTATTATATTACCCTGCCTGAGGTTGATGAACTCTAGCACCTTGGCTTATCTAAGCTCTTAGGGAAAGAATCTGTCTTAGAATGTAGTGAAAAACTTCTTCCACTCTATAGGACCTGTATCATCTGATCTTTCAGACATCTACTATTTAAACCAAGTATTAGCCACATCCTGCAACTGGTATGTAGCTTCCTCAGCATTATCAATAGTAGTCACCCTCATGGAATCTGTCTCTTTTTTAACTTGATCTAAGAATTTCAGAGGGTCTTCATCTACCTTAGACCTGAGGAAGGTTGAAGGATTCATTCGGGTGATGTCCCGAATTCTTGATGCAGCTGAGTTGGCCACTAGGATAGCCAGAATAACTGTTGATCATTCATTATGAGCATCGACTGATTAAGCAAGCGTGGTAAATATGGTCTTGAACTCAACATGAGAAATATGATCTCCCAAAGGTTCTTTGGGCTGGGGGGCTAACTGATTTCTTCTCTTAGGAAGCATATTCTGAAACAAAGATAAGAAGCGAATTAGACTTAGAGGTTGACTTATGATTATGCTCACTAGCACATTATGAAAACTAAAAGAAGGGAAACTATTCTTAAAATATCTCACAGCCTCTTGCACATAAATGTGTCATGCAACACTCCCATGTACAAAACTCTACTAGATGCGGCTTTCAGACTTCCTAGGACTCTATTGAACCTTAGGCTCTGATACCAAGATTTTAACGACCCAATTTGCTAAACCGGAATGCTTCACGGTGCTCATGACCCAAAGGAATACAAGCTCACCCATGACTAATATCTGTATCTGTATAATGGATAAGATAACATAATAATACGGAAACATGTACTGAAAGGCCATAAGGTTTGATCATGAAAATAACTGAATAACGTAACATTTATATGGGGTAATAGAATACCCTAAAAAAAATGAAGTCTCAAACATAATAGTCTGTATCTAGTCTGAATCTCATCTAGAAGCCTCTACTGTCTTAAGAATCTGAATAAAGAGTTGATGGGATATGTCCCCAACTAACTCCAACTAATAAGCTATTATATAATATACTAGAAAATCATTATGTCCTCGATGGATGAGGACTAACTTCTACTCTGACTGCTAAATTTGGAATCTACTGCTTATGGTATAACATAGAAAGAAAACACCATAGCATGAATACGTCAGTACATATGTACGGAGTTCCGTACTGTATCTGAGTTGACTATGTCTGACAATCCTAAAATCTGAAGAACTACCTGAGTTTTATTACTGAGACTGATTTACTGTATCTGACAATCCTGATTCTATAATATGAAACTATGGCAAGTAGTATCTAATCGACATGCCCCAAAGGTGTTATGATAGCTCAGCTAGGGTCAAATAAATGCCCTAATTGGAAGGGTGTCAACACCGCGCCACTAGTAAGGAAAACATGTGAGTAACCCTCATGTAATAGGTAACTATAGCGAGAATAGTAGGAACCCTCACATAACAGGCTAAGCCACCTTATCTACCCTTATATAGCAGGCTACGATATCTCAACCTATGCTGGCTACATAGTTATGGAACGCAAGGATTGCTTTTAGGAGTCACACCCTCGTATAACAGGTGAGTCCCCATCCTTGGGTCACACGGTGATAATTTTTACTCCCATCTGAATGGGCACTGAACATGACTTACTAAACTGAACTGAGCATAGACTGAGTTACTAAATTTTCGTGGCTGACGGAATACTACTGATATCTGACAACTGACTGAGTCATGAGATCATGAAGATTATTCCTGATTCATAAGACTATCTGAAGTGCAAAAATTCATAGTTTGACTGAGAGTATCGTGAAAAAAGGACATAGATCTTGGAACACAACTAATATTTCGGTTACAAGTACCCCCAGGACACGATAGAAGGAAACTGACATTACTTGAATTTATTGAATACATGATAATCACCATAACACATTTATTGTAGCATTTCATTAAACGTCTAATTAGAATAAGCTTTTAAATTTATAGGGATTTTCATGATATCATGCTAGTTAGGAAAATTTCATTATCTATTCATTATATCAAATATATGGTAGGCATAGTACATGTAAACACATTATACAACAATTAAATATCATGGTTCAATTCTAATTCCATCATACAATGTGTTAGTAATGAGATTTCGTAAATCTTCATCTATACTAATCAAACCACATGGAATTTATCATTAAATCATGGAATATAAATCAATTCCTCATTTATCAATATGAATGAGAACATACAAAGCATAAAAACATGAAGAAAATCCATAACTTGTAGTTAAAAAGGATTCTTGGACTTCATGGATGAAACGAGTCCATGAATGAACACTATGCATACCTTATATCATCATTTCGTGAAGATTAATGGTGAAACCTTCCTGAATTTGAATCCCCAATAGAAACCCTAGTTCCTTCTTGAGATAAACTTTAGAGAAACTAATATGTTTTGGGTAAAAGGTGGCCGAATCACATGTTAAAGGGATTAAATAGGGCTAGCAAGTTGACCCTTTTAAACCTGGATACGTCATTAAATTTTCAGTAAAATTTCCCGAGTTGGGCCCTTTGCGCGACACAGCGTTATAGTGCATTGTCACTAGAAATTGACAATTGGGAAATCGCATGGTAGCGTGACATGGAGCTATCACGTTACACCCTTATCTACAACCTGGAAGTTTGATGCGATGCGCTAGTATCGTAGAGCAACATAGTAATTTGATGATTGCAATTTATGCTATCCGCACGATGCACTGAAGGCTTAGATCAAACAATGTCTCACTAAAAAAGCTCTAAATCTTTGTCTAGGTGTCGGATTTGGGCGAATTATATATCGATGGAAATATTATTCAATTTCCCATATGATAAGTAATGAAAATTATGGAAATATCATGTGTATAATAATAAATTCTTATTTAAAAGTAAGTTCTAACATCCTTGAGATGATTTTCAAGATAAGAAAAAGCATGGGTAACACAATATCTCCCCCTTAAGAACATTCATTCTAGAATGACACTAACTGAGAGGGGAAATAATAATCTGAACATGAATAACTAGAACATGATCTTATGACGGACATGACTGACAAGTTAAACATAACATACTGAACATGTATATCTGATGTATGAGTAACTAATTCATAAATGGATAACTAAATGTTTTGAAAAACTAAATTTTCTTACAATGAGAATGCATGTCTGATGCATAACTATATAACTGATCTGATACATGAATTCATGACTGAATATGCGGTTGTACATAATACCAAGCTTATCATGGGAACATGAGAATGAGACTGAATACTAAGTTAGTGATGGACACTAATCATGAAAATGAATAAGGTTAAGTAGAACTGTTACCTTGAGCTTGATCTGAGTCAACGGGGAAAAGGTAAGGGTACTTGGTATGCATATCTTCTTCTGCTTCCCAATTAGCCCCCTCGACGGACTGATTTTTGCAAAGAACTTTAACTTAAGGGACTTCTTTGTTCCTCAATCTACAAGTATGATAGTCTAGGATTTCAACTGGAATCTCTTCATAAGAAAGGCTATTCTGAACATCTATGCCCTGAATAGGGAATAAAACTGATGGGTCATCTATACACTTCATGAGAAAATAGACATGAAAGACTTGATGAACTGAGGCTAGATCTAAAGGCAATTCGAGATCATAAGCTACTTTGCCGAAACCACTGAGATTCTTGAAGTGACCGACATAATGGGAACTGAGCTTTCCTTTCTTACTGAATCTCTTCACTCCCTTCATAGGAGAGATCTTAAGGTAGACATGATCACTAATCTCAAACATAAGATCATTTCTAGTAATATCTGCATAAGACTTCTATCAGCTCTGAGCAGCCCAGAGTCTTTCTCTAATTAACTGGACTTTACCTAAGGTGCTGAATACCAAGTCAGGCCCTATAACTGAGGCCTCATGAACTTTGAACCAACCAATTAGAGATCAATATCTCCTACCATAGAGAGCTCCGAATAGAGCCGTCTAAATACTAGAATGATAGCTATTATTGTATGCAAATTCAATCAAAGGCAAGTGGTTATCCGAACTAACCTTGAAATCAATTAGAGACGCCCTTAGCATATCCTTCAAAGTCTGAATGGTCCTTTCTGCTTGACCATCTATTTGAGAATGAAAAGTTGTACGGGTACCAAGACCCTTTTAGATTGTTTTACAAAAATGAGAGGTGAAATGGGTACCTCTATCTGAGATAATAGACAATGGAACATCGTGCAATATGACCAACTCCTTGATGTAGAGCTTTGCATAATCCTTGCCTTAATAAGAGGTATGAACTGGAAGGAAAAGAGATGATTTGGTCATTCTATCTACAATGACATAGACTAAATCATACAGATAATGAGTTTGAGGAAAACCCATCCCGAAGTTCATGTTCACAACTTCCCACATCCAAGTAGCATGCTGAACTCCTACATAGTACCATAAGGCTTCTGATGCTCTATCTTAACTTGCTGATATGTAGATCACTTAGCCACAAACTTTGCAACATATATTTTCATCCTACTCCACTAATAGATTTTACACAAGTCAAGGTATATCTTTGTGGCCCCTGGATAAATAAAGTAGTGCGCACCATGCACTTCTGTAAGAATTTGTTGCCATGTATGTCTGGAACACAAAGACGACACTGACAATGAAGAACATCATCTCCCCCTTGGGGGAAAACATCTATTTTATAATTTTGAACTGAGTGTTTTAGCTTGATAAGTCTAAGATCCTTATCTTATTTTTCTTTCACCTAGGAAACTAGAGATAATTCTGAACTAATCTAAATACATACACCGCCCTCTGAAGATTCAACTAAGAGAACGCCTAGTCTAGCAAGCTGGTGGACTTCCTGCACTAACTTCTTCTTAGTATCATCAACATGAGAAATACAACCCATGGACAGTCTACTGAGAACGTCAGCCACTATGTTGGCCTTGCTCGGATTATATAGGACACTCATGTCATAATCTTTTAAGAGCTCTAACCACCTTATCTGATAAAGATTGAGATATTTTAGAGAAAAGACATACTGAAGGCTCTTATGATTTGTGAAGACTTCAATGTGAACTCCATAGAGATAATGCCTCCAAATCTTTAAGGAAAATACTACGACTACTAACTCAAGATCATGAGTAGGATAATTCTTGTCATAAGGTTTAAGATGTCTGGAGGTGTAGGCTATGACCTTACCCTGCTGCATGAGGACACAACCTAAACCCACCTTAGATGCATCACAATAAAATACAGAACTATCTGAACCATCTGGAAGAGATATAACTGGAGTTAAGGTGAGTCTAGTCTTTAATTGCTGAAAACTCTTCTCACATATATCTGACCACTAAAACTTGACCATCTTCTGAGTTAATCTGGACTTAGGAGATGTAATAAATGAATATTCCTCAATAACCCATCTATAATAGCCAGCCAAACCCAAGAAATTCCTCGTATCTAATGGAGAAATAGGGCGAGGCCAGTTTCATAATGCTTTGGTCTTTTGAGGATCTACTTTAATGCCATCACCGAAAATAATATAGCCAAGGAATGCTACAGATCTTAGCCAACATTCAAACTAACTAAATTTGATGAATAACTGATGATCTCTGAAAGTCTGAACTACTATTCTAAGATGGTTTGCATGATCACGCTTAATGCAGGAATAGACCAGAATATCATCTATGAAGACTATGACGAACATGTCCAAGTTCTTCTTGAACACGCAGTTTATCAAATACATGAAAGTGGCTGGGGTGTTGGTAATACCAAATGACATGAATATAAGTTTGATGTGACCATACTGCGTACGGAAAGTTATTTTAGGGATTTCACATTCTCTAATTCTGAGCTGATGATAACCTGATCAGAGGTCTATCTTAGAGAAATAACTAGCACCCTGAAGTTGGTCAAATAAGTCAACAATTCTGAGAAGAGGATACCTGTTCTTGACTATAACCTTATTAAGTTGACGGTAATCTATATACATTCTGAGGGAACAATCTTTCTTATGCATGAATAAGACTGGTGTGCCCCACGGGAAAATGATGGGTTTGGTGAATCCCTTATCTAAGAGATCCTTCAACTATTCTTTCAATTTTTTAAGTTCTACTGGTGCCATTATGTATGGCAGAATAGAGATTGGCTGAGTGTTTGAAAGAAGATCAATACCGAAATCTATTTCCCTTTTTAGAGAAATTCCTAGAAGATCTTCGGCAAAGACATCTGAATATTCATTCACTGCTGAGACTGATTTGAGATTGGGAGTCTCAAAAATGGAATCTAAAACATAAACTAGATGATAAACACATCCGTTAGATATCAATTTCCTTGCTCAAAGGTAGTAGACAAGTTGACCCCTGAAATAATCTAAACTTACAGTCAACTGTGGCATAGCAGTAATGAAGCCAATCCATGCCGAGAATGACATTAAAATCAATCATCTCTAATTGTACTAAGTATGCTGAAGTAACTTTCTGAAATATCATAATCGGGCAGTTCCTCTATACCCACCAGGCTATGATTGTTTTACCCACTGGGATAGAGACTGAGAAAGGCTCGGTGAGAATTTTGGGACTGATTTAGAAATCAACTGCTATATGGAGTAACAAAAGACAAGGAAGAACCTGGATCTAGCAAAGCATAAAAATACACATGAAAGATCTATAATGTACCAGTAACTACATTAGGATAACATTCCTAATCTTGTTGAGTCTGAAAAGCATAGAGACAATTTGCACATTGCTCGCAAGTAGTACTAGAAGTGGTACCTTGCTGATTTGGGTGACTAGACTGAGATGATGAGCGATTTTGTTGTCCCTAAGGGCCTAGCTATGGATAGTCTCTAACTGTATGGCCTGACTTGCCACAACAAAAACAAATGCCACTACCTGCTCTACACATACCCTGATTGTGCTTACCACAACTCTGGCAAAGAGGATAGGTGCGGGCACTACTAACACTGCCCTAGATCTTAGAGCCTGGTTCTTTATCTTTGTCACCCTCTCTAAACTTAGGAACTAGAGCACTGGCTATAGAGGGAGAGGGAACTAATGACTTAGAACGAAACTAAGAACGGTTTCCTTCTTCTGATTTAGGCTAAGCAAAGATGAAACTACCTGTCTTCCCTCTAATATTATGCCTTTCCCTCTAATTAATCTTGTACTCCTCTATCTGCTGATTATAGGTCCTAAGTCTAGCTAACATTATTTCACTGTTTAACATAGCTGTAATAACCCAAAAATTTTTTGTTGAAATTTTGTGAGTAAACGTGTTGGGTTCTATCTTCTAGAATGAATTATAAATTTTTCATGTAAAATATTTTAGATTGTGGCCCACCATTACCTAGAGTATCAAATAATCTTTCCAAAAATATGTGGATTATCCAAAACGGACAACCGAGTGATGAGTTATGAACATTCCGATCGAACCGTTAATAGTAGTGAATAGTAAGACGTGTAGGAAAAGGTACTGAGGCCTGACATATTTTTGATCTAATTTTAAATGATCATAACTCCTTGTACATAATGATCTAGGTGATCTACTGTATATCAACGGAAAGCTCTGTGAGTCCTCTTTCTAATAAAATTGGTTTCATCTAATTTTTCTATCAAAGCAAAACGTTATTGTCGATCTACTTCAGCCTATAAAAAGTGAATTTTTTGGTCAACTTCAAACAATCATAACTTCTCGTACACAATGTATGGGTAAGATACTATATATCAACGAAATGATATGAGATTCCTCTTTCTAATCCAATTTGAATATCGGAGTAAAATATTATGGTTGATCTACTTTAGACTATCAAAACAGTCCACCAAAGGACAGATTCGAGAATTATTAGATTTTTAGGGGCATTTTTGTCATTCCCCTCACCCAAAATCCGCCCAAACCCTATATTAAAGCCTATTAGAAGCATTATATATTATATTTCATCAAATTCCCTCAAAAAGAAAACCCTAACCTCCTATATCCAACTTCAAGAACCTTCAAAGTTCACCATTAATTCTGCATATTTATTTAAGATTCCAAGTTCCTAGTTCAAGAACTTCCAGAACCTCCAAAGTTCACCCTTAATTCTGCAAATTTATTTAAGATTCCAAGTTCCTAGTTCAAGAACTCCAATAACCATCATTCAAAGGAATGATTAACATCTCAAAAATGTGTATCGATCTAAAGTTCATCATTCAAGGTATGTGGAGTTTTTCAACAATAACTATCTTTTGTCCTTAGCCTACAAGTAATTTTCTTTACAAAGGCATGATTTTTATGAATTCAAAGCATGAGCCCATATCTAATGATGATTATTATAAAATCTTGATGTTTATGATTTTGAAAGATGAATTTCCATGTATGGAGATAAAAAGCATGAATCTTGAACGATATTTATCATGATTTTGATATTTGGGTCATAAATCCCCATTTGAAATTGTGTTTTTTTAGAAAGTGTGTGTTAAAAGCACGTTGATGTTGAATATTTGAGATTTTTTGAATGATTTGACCTTTTGGTCTAATGGAGTTGTTTTGAACTCGAGTGGGGAAGAAATCCACAATGTGGTTGATTTTGATAGATGGGAAGCATGATGGCTCTCGATGTATATTTATATATTACTGAAATTGTTTTATTGTAGATTGTCTTTGAAATGATCTGAGCTAAGTCCGAGAGAAATCGTTAGCACCGATTGGGAGGTATAAAGCGACCTTACTTCTCTTGAACTACGTGCCCCCATAGGAGTGAGCCTGAGGCTGATTTATATAGTGATCACTAGTTTGTGGGGATTTGATATCGACAGTCCTACTCCGATGGCAAGGATATGATGGCACTCTGTAATGTGGGTTGTATGTTGGACTCCATGTAGCTCACATGGTTTATTTCACTTATAGGATCTCCCAGTGTGTGTGTGTTTCCTTGTTTTTATGGTGACTGGTGAAGTGATTTGAAAGTGGAATTATGAAAGTTATTCTTTCAAAAGATTTAAATGATATTTAGTTTATGACAATTGATATTCTTGATGAACTGAAAGTGATTGACAAATTATATGATGACTAACATGTGTTCTTATACTTGTTTCATCCTCTCATGATTATGATGATTTTCTTTGGGCTATGTGAGTCTTTCATACATCCTTCATATTTCTTATAAATATTTAAGATGATGATGTTTATAAAACTGCATACACCCTAATATACTCGGTTCCTTTCCATGGTACTGACCCCATCTTTGGATGTGGGCTGCATTTTCTCGAAATGTAGGTTCAGGTGCCCAGTTCTAGGTTCGACAGTGATTCTTCGGGCGCACTGTTCGACATCCTCGGTCGTAGTGAGTCTCATCTTCTGAGGACGTGATGTCTGATTTGGTTTCACTGAATTGTTCACATTTAATAACTGAGTATAAGTCAGTTAGGGCATGTCTCAATGGCTCGCTGGTTTTATTGATTTTCGTAGAGGCTTGTCAGACTAGTATAGATGTTGGGAGATTACTAATAAGTCCTATTTTGTTATCTTTCCAAAATTCTTTTATTCTTTGATGATGATTACTCTGTTGATATTTGAGGGTTATTTATGGAAACCCTATTGATTCGTGTTGAACTGAATGAAAATGGCTAAAAGGGTTAGCTTGGGGCTACTCATAGCCTCAAGCACCGTGTAATGCTTCGAGACCCATTTTTAGGGCGTTACAATAACGGATCTTCCCTCATTAACCACGTTGTTGTTCACCCCTAAAGCGAACTTACCTATCCTAGATCTACTGTCTACAACCACATGAGGGGCATACCTGGCTAATTAAGTAAACTTAAAAGAATACTCTTTCACTGTCATGTTACCCTACCTGAGGTTGATGAACTCTAGCACCTTGGATTCTCTAAGCTCTTGAGGAAAGAATCAGTCTAAGCATGCAGTGACAAACTCCTCCTACTCTATAGGACCTGCATCATCTGATCTTTGAAACATCCATTGTTTCAACTAAGCATGATCCATATCCTACAACTGGTATGCGCTAGCTCAGCAGTCTCAATAGTAGTCACTCCCATGGTGTCTGTCACCTTTTGAACTTGATCTAAGAATTTTAGAGGGTCTTCATCTACCATTGACTCGAGAAAGGTTGGAGGATTCCTTTGGGTAAAGTCCCAAATTCTTGCTACTGCTAATTTGGCCACTTGATTGGCCGAAATAACTATTACCCATTCATTATAAGCAGCGACTGATTGAAGAAGAGAGGTATATGCGGTCCTAAACTCCGCATGAGAACCATGATCACCCAAAGGTTCTTAAGGATGAGCGGCTTACTAATTTCTTCTCGTAGGGCATATTCTGAAATAAAGAGAAGAAATGGATTACACTGAGAGACTCACTTGTGATTATGCTCACTGGCATGACATGAATAGCGAAAAAAGGGAAATTGTTCTTAAAACATCTCATAGCCTCTTGCACATAAATGTTGCATACAACACACCCTTGTACAAGACTCTACTAGATGCGGCTTTCAGACTTTCTAGGACTCTATTGAACTTTAGGCTCTGATACCAACTTTGTAACGACACGATTAGCTGAATCGGAATGCTAGACGGTGCTCCTGACCCTGAAGGACTACAAATTAACACATGACTTATATCTGTACCTATTACTACATAAGATAACATAATATTGCGGAAACATGTACTAAAAGGCCATAAGGTTCGATCATGAACATAGCTGAATAACGTAAGATTTGTGTGAGTAATAGAATACCCAAAAGAAAACTTAAGTCTCAAACACGATAGTCTATATCTAGTGTACATCTTATCTTGAAGCCTCTACTGTCTGAAGAATCTATATAAGGAGTTGATGGGACAAACCCCCAACTAACTCCAACTAATAAGATAATCAACGAGATAGTAGAAAATTATTATGTCCTCAAAGGATGAGGACTCACTTCTACTTTGATAGCTGAATCTGGAATCTACTGTTGATCTGGAACTCTTGTCTCTGAACCTATGGTGTAACATAAAAAGAAATCACCATAGCGCAAATGAGTCAGTACATATGTACAGAATATACGTGTGAGGTAGGCTATAGGCAAGGGTTTCCATGCATGAATAATAATAACTAACTATCTAACATGAACGTGAGAATACTTGCATAAATGCGTAACTGTAAATGACAATGGATTTGTTATTTCAGAGTCTGTATACTGATAACATAACATACTAGTAACTGATATGACTAATAATATAAAGGAGTATATCTAAATAATGCTGATAACATTGGTAACTATATCTAACAGTCCTAAATCTGATGGAACTATCTAAGTTTCGTACTATATCTGAGCAGATGTGTCTGACAGTCCTGATATCTAAAGAACTATCAGAGTTGTATTACAGAGACTGATTGATTGTATCTAATAGTCCTGATTCTGTAACATAAAACTGTGGGCAGTAGTATCTAACTGACATACCCTAAAGGTGCTATGATAGCTGAGCTGGGATCTAATGTATGCCTTGATTTGGAAGGGTGTTAATATCGCGCCAATGGTAAGGACAATATATGAGTAACCCTCATATAACAAGTAAATCTAGAGAGAATGGTGGGAAACCTCACATAAAAGGTTAAGCCACCTCGTCTACCCTCATATAGTAGGCTATGATGTCTCAACCCATGTTGGCTACACAGTTCTGGAATGAAAGGATTGCTTCAAGGAATCACAACCTCGTATAAAAGTTGAGTCCCCATGCATGGGTTCACTCGGTGCTAATTTCTACTCCCATCTAAATAGACACTAAACATGATTTACTGAACTGAACTTAACATAGAAAAGTTACTGAATTTTTGTGGCTGATGGAATACTACTAATATCTGAGAACTGACTGAGTCATGAGATCATGAAGATTTTTCCTGAGTGATAACACTATCTGAAGTCTAAGAATTCATAGCTTGACTGAGAGTATCATGAAAACATGACATAGATCTTGGCACACAACTAATATTTTGGGTACAAGTACCCCTAGGACTCGATCAAAGGAAACTAAACCATAATACCTTTACTGAAGTATTTCATCAAACACCTAATAGGGATAATCTTGTACATTTATGGGGATTTCATAATATCATGCTAGTTAGGAAAATTTCCTTCATCTATGTATCTTATCAAACATATGGCAGGCATAGTACATATAAACATATTATACAACAATTCAACATCATACTTCAATTCCAATTCCATCATACAAGGTTTTAGTCATGAGATTTCATAAATCTTTACCTATACTAACCAACCCACATGAAATTTATCATCAAATCATGGAATAGAAATCAATTCCTCATTTATCAATATGAAAGAAAACATACAAAGCATGAAAACATGAATAAAATCCTTAACTTCTAGTTAAAGAGGATTCTTGGACTTCATGGATGAAAGGAGTCCATGAATGAACACTATGCACACATTAGATCGTGAGTTGGTGATGATTGATGGTGAAACATTCCGGAATTTGAATCCCCAATAGAAACCCTAGTTTTGTATGAATGGAAAGCTTGTTCAATTCTCTAAATTATACATGGTTCAAAATAATTCTCACTTGGGAAGACACTTCTCAATCTTTGAAGGCCGGATTTATACTTTACTTGGCACGCTCTAAGGCTCAAACTGCGAGAGAAATTTGTAGGGTCTTACACTTTTCATCTTCTAGAATAGTCCAAGAAATCATTAACCATCATTGGCCATTAGTATCCCATCCTTTTAATGTGAAAATAGAGCTTCAGTCGAGATTGATGCGATCCACAAACACCCGAGAACGCTTCTTGAAAATATTGAATTGTTTCTTTCTCTCAAAGATATCGCAGGGGAATTCATTCAAATGAGCTTATGTATAGTATGTCTTTATAGTAATAGAAGTCAGGTACATTACGACGAATGTCAGTCCTTCTCTTTGGATCATCTGGAAGTATCCCATAACATAAGTGATCAATGATTGGTTGTTGCCAATCTTCTGTTACATCTTAATAAATGACAATGACTTATTTGACCTTATTTTCTATATCTACATTTTATGGTCGTACTACCCATTCTTGGAGGATAATAACTTGTGTTCGATTTGTAAGATTCATGGTTGATACCAAAGCAGCTAGGACATCAACTTGTTTATTTTATTTCCTTATCACATGTTGGAGGGTTACTTCTCTATACCACTCCATCAACTTCTCTGCATAATTATGATATGGTAGTAGCTCAGGATTTCTGACTTTATATCTTCCCAAAAGTTGCTTAATCACTAATAGGGAGTTACCAAAGACTTGTAACTGTAGTTGTTTCATGTCATCTGCCATCTCAAGGTTCAACAACATTATTAGATCAATGGTTTGTTATGGTAAAAGAGTATGGGATTAACTTTTCTTGTGGAGTGACGAACACCATACCAGCACCAGCACCATCTCGATATGTGGTGCCATCAAAGTACAACTTCCATGGGGGTTTGGCTTTAATAAATATTCAATCTTCATTAAGAAGTTCATCACTCAGTTATCAATTATCAAGTATTGGGCGGTCTTCCAATAAGTCAACTAATGTTTGTCCCTTTATGGCCTTTTGGGGAACATACGCAATTTCAAACTGCTGAAACTGAAGGTACCATATTTGAAGACGATCACTAATGATTGTTTTCAATATTAAAAACTTGATGGGCTTCACCCTAGACATAAGATGAACAACATGAGCCTTAAAGTAGTGCTTCATCTTTTTAATTCAGAAGGCCAATGCTAAACTCAACTTTTTAATTGCAGAATACTTTAGCTCATTTGGTGTTATCAGTCTGCTCAGATAGTAAACAACGTTCTCTTTGCCTTTACTATTTTCTTGAGCTAGTAGTTCTCCAACCAATCTCTCTTGTACTGCAGTATAGAGTATCAATGGTTTGGCAGATATGGGTGCCGCAAGAACTGGTGGCTTCATTAAGTATGATTTGATACTCTCAAAGAAAACACTACAAGATTGGTCCTATTCAAAGAAAGTGTCATTCTTCATAAGAAGAATAAATTGTTGACATTTTCAAGTCAGGTTTGAGATGAACCTCCTTAAATATGTTAGGCTTTATTGAATGCTTTTTAACTCATGAATGTTTCAATGGTCGGGTATCTTCAAAATTGCATCGAACTTGGATTGATCAATTTTAATTCCTCAGTATTGCACAATGAAGCCAATAAAATTTTTGGAAGTAACTTCAAAGTCACACTTTGAAGGATTCATCCTTAGTTGATGTCTATGAAGTAACTCGAACAATATTCTTATGTCTTTTAAGTGGTTGTCTCTCTTTTTTGACTTCACCACTAAGTCACTACATAAAATTCAACTTTTTTATAGAGTTAGACATGAAAGATATTTTGTATTGCCCTTATATAAGTGGCACCAACGTTCTTTTAACCAAAAGGCATCACCTTGTAGCAATAAATACCTTAGGGCATACGAAATATAGTAAGTTCTTTATCCTTTGGTGCCATGCAGATTTGATTATAGCTGGATAAACCATCCATGAAGGACACTGTCTCATAACAAGTGGTGGAATCAATCATCAACTCTAGTATGGATATTGGAAAGTCATTCTTAGGGCAGGCATTGTTGAGATCCCGAAAGCCGACAGAAAGTAGAATTTGGCCATTCATCTTTCGTACTGGTACAATATTTGATATCCACATGGGATATTTCACTTCATGAATAAATCCATCTTTAATGAGTTTCTTAACTTCATTTTCAATCAATGGAACCAACTTTGGCCTAAAGCGCCTTTGGGCTTGTATAACAAGACGAACACCATTCTTGACCGCAAATGATGGACAACTACTTTCGGATCTAAGCCAACCATTGCTTTGTAACACCAATTAAAGACATCCATATATTCTTTGAGTATGTCCATATAAGCGATTTTCACTTTCGTCTCTAGAAAGGATCTTAGGTAAGTTGCTCTTGGGTGTTTATTTGTCCCAAGATTAACTTCTTTCAAGGGATCTATTATGGCCTTCACTCGTTCTTCAAGTTCCAACTGATCATGTCAAACATCTTTTTCCTCTTAGGGGTCATCATCATTGATTGATATATGATAATACCCAAAAGCATCTTCTATCCCTTCATTACCCTTTATTTGAGATAAAACATCTTTCTCATTCTTGGTCGTAACATGATATTAGGAGCAAAGGCTTTCTTAATTTTCCTCACATTCCTTGGTATAACTACAGTATGTTCCTTTGCTTTTAACATCTCTTTCCATGAAACCACCAATTCTGTCTGCCACCTCATTCTAGAAGGAATCAAACTTTGGAATTCCTTCTAAAATTTAAGTAAAAAGTGAATCATTATGCTTTTATGACTTCTATAACGCTTGTTGCTTTTATTCTTATTTAGAGGTCCCAACCTTTCAAACACAGAAGTTCTTCCAGTTGATTCTCCAAGTCGGTAAAAGATAAAAGGCCTTTTGTTGGATGTAGTAAACTATTCTTCTATAGTGATGTAGTGACTAATAGCCCTTATTTTGGATTTTCCAATTGGAGGTTGCTACGTGTATCCTAGGCCTTTACGTGCCTGCCTGGCTATACCTTCGGAGGGAAGTTTGCCCAACACAGACGGCCTATTAGGATTATATCCAGCCTTTACAAATATCTTGCATGCATTTGGGTTGAATCCATCTTTCTTACATTTCGTAGGGAGTGTAATATATTGTGGAGAATTTTTAACCACAAACTCTCCAAGTAGTCTTGATGAAGTATTATTACGTCAATCCTCCAGATAGGTAAAGTTATCCCTTTAAGAATATTACCTTGGGCATCAGATTGGTGATCTTCCTCTTTTCTTAACTTTGGTATGTAGCGAAGAACTGGAGTTGCCTTTTTACATTAGTGCAAAACATTCTTTATTCAAAGTGAAGAAGGGCTTCTTGCTGGTAACTTTTTTGACATTCACCGAGACCTTCTTAAATACAAGAACATCACACATGATCTTGGTGACATCTTCAACCCTTTTATCATTCACAACATAATTCTTTAAGTAGAATTTTACATCTGTAAAGTGTGACTCAACTTTATCGAATGGTTCGTCATTGGCAACTATCTTTCTTTCCACTCTGCCTTAGAGGTACTTAAGAATTAATAGTAACAGGATGAGATAATTTTGTTATAGTGTACCCAAGGCCTACAAAGTAATATATCCTATGAAGTTTAGGTATAGATCACATGCATCAATGCATTTCATTGAAAATTATTCATATGAATCCCTAACTTGACAGCTCCCACGGCATCTAGCCTTCTTTGTTGTAGCCTTGGACCATTATACGTCTTTTATCCAGTTCTTCGATAGTGATGCCAAGTTTTTTAATTTTACGGATAGGCAGGATGGTAACTTTGGATCCCTTATCAATAAATATTCTATTTATCTTTTTTCCTAGAACTTGACATGCCATGTATAATAGGAGATTATGTACGGTTCCTCCAAGCAGAGGATCACTATCTGTAAATGTGATTTTTGTATCACATATATGTACGTCTTGGCTAAGTAACTCCGTAGGTTTTCAGAAGATGGATAAACCTCCACGAGTGGGTTTTCACCCTTTTCCCCCTCTTAAGCAGTATTAAAACAAGATGCATCAAGGTGAACTTGATAAGTGTTTGCAAGAAATCAAATTGGTTCGAATTTTTCCACAGTTACTAGACGCTATGGATTTTGCGGAGAAGCTCTGTTACCCTTTTCTTCTTTGGAATATTAACAAACTTCTGTTTCTTTGGTTTCTTTACCATCCTCCTCTAGTTGGATCCTTGAACAACTCCTTTCATAGACTCGTATTTCTACTTCTACTCCTGGTCACCAGAGTCCAACCTTCGTCATTGGCTTAGCCAACTAAACACTTTTTAGGCTCTAATAGTTTCTCATTATGTTTTGTATCACATATTGAGACTAGATAGAGCAATAAAAATGTAATCGAGATTTGCTGAAAATGGGCCGTCTCATCATCAAAGAAGATCTCATTCTCATTTGCCAGTTGCATGACTTTGTCTTTAAAGAGAAAACACTTTTCCAAAAGGTTACTTACCAGCCTATGATATTTGCAATAATTAAGGACATTGGTCCTTCTAGCTTTATTGGGCCACTTTATCACTAGGAGTTCAATGAGCTTATGCTGAAGGAGTTCATCTAAAATGTAAGAAACATCAAAATCAAGGAAGGGATATTCTTTTTATTGAATCTCCTTTAAAGTTTTCTGACTCAGACATGCTCCAGTAGTTGTCTTCACACTTTGCTTCTTGCTCACCTTCGTGGTGACCATCACAGGAGACATGTCAATATTTATAGATTCCTCGTTGTGCATTTCTTAATGCCTAGCAAGGTTATAGAAGCTCCTAGTGCATTTCTTTGATGCACATCTCTATTATAGAAGCTTTGCTGACCCTATCTTTGCAGTTTAGGCAACTATTTCTCCATCGATTGATGAAGTCAATGACTGGTTCATCCTTTCTTTTTCGAGTATTTATGAGCTCTACTTGCTCACTGTACACCATATACTATAAAAGTGATTCAAGAACTTATGCTGTAATTTCTCCCAACTATCGATGGAGTTAGGCTCGAAGTCCGTATACTAATCAACGGAATTTCCCTTTAAGGAACAAACAAACTATTTGACAATATATTCACCGTAAGTTCTAGAATAATTACATGTCACAACAAAGTATCCAACATGTTGTTTTGAGTTCCCTTTGCCCTCTAATTGTTGAAATTTGCAGGGTTGATAGCCGACAGGCATTTTGAGGCTATCTATTCTCGTAGTGTAGGTCTTTGCGTATGCAAGGGAAGACTTGGTGATGACATCATACTTGACTTTGAGGGTCCTTTCAATGAATTCCCTTAATTGCTCAATCTGGATCATCCCCTAAGAAGAAACTTTTACCTCTTTAGTTAGTGGTATTTGTTTTATAATATGTTTTATCTCGTGAGACTTTGGAGATTTTCCAAGTGCATGGATAGACCCTCCGTCTATCAAGCCTTCCATACTATCCACTATCTTATCAATTCAAGCATCTTGGTTCTAAATATATCACGTTGGGCCCTCAATTGCCTTTACCAGTTTCGTAAGTTGTTCCTCCATAGATGAGGCATCAGTCACCATTGCTTGGATTATCAATGGAGACGTTGGAGAGTGACAAAAATTATTGCATATGTTGATCTTTTAATTTCTCAACTCATGCGGTGTAAGTGGAGATGACACATTTGTTTAACGACCATCATTGTTTGCACAAGAGTATTAGGAACCGAAATGCTCAAATAGAGCTAGATTCTTCTCAAGTTAATATGCCTCACTTTTCCTCATTCCAAAGCACTTGCATTGAACTTCACTTCTTCGGGGGTTGAAGATCTAAAAACCAAAATTGGCACGGACTACACCTGATGTGTTTATTGTCATAGGAAGTCTGCCTTGCTCTTTGTGACAGCTCCTAAGTTTCCAAAATTAACACTAAGGAAGCTTTCTACTTTAGCAGAGAACTTTAAATCAGCAGCCTTGGAAGCAGTTGATTGAGAGTTGACCTTCTTGGAAGTCATTTTAATGTTGTTGAACTTTTTAGTTGGAATAGTTAAGATGAGATGTAGAGATTGTTCCACTGGGTATGCCATAATTTATTGGATACTGAAATACTCGAGACTGAAAAATAAGTAATCAAGACATGAAAATATTTTAATGATAAATTTTTTTCTTTTAATGTGAGTGTTACAATCTCTATGAATCCTCTAATTCTCCCTTTCAAGTATAAATAAAATTGCTTAAAGTTTGATCTTTAATTGGAACTTGCTTTGTTGATTTGATGGACTTGATCTTTACTTGTTCTTGAATCCAAGGGCTTTTGAGCTTGTTCTTGAATATTGCGGTCTTGATCTTGAATCTTGATGACCTTGATTTGAATACTTAAGCTTCGTAGAAAAATTATGGTGTTTGATCCATGAGCTTTCTTTTGCTTCTTGTGAGAGTTCTGGGGGGTCCTTTTTCTGTATTATGAGACTCCTATATTTGTGAAAAAGGAAGAGTTGTGATGAAATGGACTTCCTTTGTCGAATCAAATTCATGTGACATGACGCCTTTTATGGGCATTGATTTCATTGGGCCTGCTACATAATTTTGACATATAGCATGAACCTATTGGCTCTTTCACTTGACTTGTCATGCCACATCATTAGACACATGACGCTTATTTGGGCCTCTAGAATATGACAATCTGTTAGGCTTAGCAAAGTGGGCTCATCTAGCCCAAATTAATGGACAAGCCCAATAAATATTGAACCTTATTTAAATCCATATATGTTTGGCCTCAAATAATTAATCCAATTATATTAATCCTCAATATTTATTTAGTACTAATATATTTTTTTATTTAATACATCCAATTCTTTTACAGATTTAAATTTAATAAAACTTTATTGCTTACACGCGGTAACGCTGGATTTATCGTAGGGGCAGTTTCATAATTTTCAGCAGGTGACCCAAAATTCTTTAGAATATTAAAACCCTTTCTCGTTTTGGGTATTCTAAAGACTAGTAATACTTACAATTTGAAATTCAAATCCTAAATTTGGCAAGATTTGTAAATTTGATTTAGATATTTTGATTTTAGTATTGGTGAAGAATGGATGGCTTTAACAACCCATTTGGTTTATGTTTCTTTCTTTTCTTCATGAGTAACTAAATCTTTTAGTCTTTTGATTATGTTGAACTTAGGTGCAAATTAGTTGTGGGTTGTAATGTATTTGTGTATATGCTAGTTAGATAGTAATGGGTTCTACAATTATTTGATTATATTTGTTGGGATTTGTGGGTGAAAACCTCAAATACCCACATGGTTTTGTAGGTTAAAACACCATGCTCTTGAAATCCCAAACCAACCTTGAGAAAGAGGTTTGGGTGAACTTTAGGAACCCTCATCATCCTTGAAAGAGGGATGTGGGAACTAAGGAAATAGTATACAGTTATTTGGTTTAGTTTACTCATTCTCACTATCTTAGATATATGGGTGATTTTGTAATTTACTTTTCCTTGGGTATCATCCTAGAAATAGGGATGCCCAATATGAGGTAGTTGGTGAATATAAATTTGTTAGGTGCCCAAAAGGTTGAACAAGTGAAATATTTGAGGTGTTATTGTGAAATTAGCCTTAAGCGTCCTAGACCTAGCCTACTACATTAGTAACTTACTTGTGTGCACACAAAATCACCCACACCCACACCTATGTATCCCTTATGCAAACATAATCCCAAGATTTCTCAATTATCGAAGTTAGATTAAATTTTGTTACATAAGTTTGTTGGTTCAACTTACTAGTGACATACATCCTCCCTTGACCGCCCCCCCCCCCCCCCCCGCCCCCCCCATTTTTAATTATGTCATTTACTTTACTAATACTTTTGGTATTATTTTGGTAGGAATTAACTAACCCAAAGATTACAACTCACTCCTTGTGGATACGACCTCAACGCGAGTTGGGATATTAACAACGGCTGGCCTCTACCACTTTAAAAAGTATAGGTGAGCGTTATGAACATGCGGTCCACATGTAGACATAGCTACGTGCTAGGTCTTCAAATTCTTACAACCATGCTTTCGGACTTCAACTCATGGTACATGCTTTGATCACACACACCTAGTAACGGCCCAAAATACCCAAAAATTTCTCAAGTATGTAGCCAAAAACTCCATTTATTATCTTTTTCTTGAACTTAACATCCAAAACCTAGTTTCCCGCAAAACATACCAAAAGTAAATTATATCAAATAAAATAAGCTAAGAAACTTGACTATCTTCATAGTTGTAAGCATTGAAAGTTCTATATTTATAGAAAGCATTAACACCCTCAACATAGAACATTTTCATGTCTGAAGGCAACCCAACACAATAAAATAAAACAAAACTTAACACGACACTTAACTAGGGGAGTCTAAGCTATGCAAGGTAGTTAATCAAAACTTTAGGCTTAAACCACAATATCACATCCTATTTCAAGCTTTCAAAGACAACAATGTATAAATATGAAGCACAACAATGTGACACAATGGGGTCAATGTATGGAATTACATTAGCAAAAGACAATTATGCAAGTATATACAAGTTACACTATCCATGGAAAGTATGCTGCTAGAAATATGACTCACGTGACCTAAAAAAAAAGAAGTCCCACTCACTCATATGATAATATGCATGTCTATGCAGGGACAATCAAGAGACACTAACACTCAAAAGAGAAGTTCCAATTAATCTATAGAAAATACCATATGCTTGCTCTTATTTTCTTTAACTTTGCTTTTAGACAGTTAAGTTAGGATCACTATAGGACTTTTCTGCACTTGTAATGTAGTCTGGAAAGGCTAGTATGTTACATATGGATATTGAATGACTAAGCCTCTTTGGCACCATACTAACTTTGAGTTAAACTCACTAACCATCTTTCTTTTTATTCCACCCTTATATTTCCTTTTTTGTTGTTTATTGTACATTAAGGTTGGTTGTGGTTTTCTTATTCTTTCCTTTTAACTTTTTCATAATTATTTTTTTTTGCTTTTTCTACCATACCCAGCCTTACTATATTTTTTCTCATTTTACCCTTCTATGTACTCATTTTACATCAGATACCCCTAAGATAGCATCCCTCAACTTAGGAAATTTTCCTAAATTGAGGGGCATAATGTCCAAGGACTAATGGGCCAAAATAGGTTATAGCAACACAAATGGCAAGGTAAAAGTTGTAACAAGAAAAATAGGCTATAAGGCTAAAACTTAGGTATCAAGGGATACAATTTATGCATGGAAGGTCATTTCGGCTAACAGTGAACTAACATAAATAAAGGTCTATGATCCTTTTCGTACCAACTAACAACGCCCAATTGTACACATAAGTGTACATGGTCTGCCCAGTAGTAAACTAGACTTCATGAAAGCCGAATATCGATCCCACAGTGACTTGTATTAAACAAATATCTAATTCTAGTTTAACGAGTGAGAAAGAGTAAACAAGAAGGTTTTAGAATTGTCAGCTAAAAAGAACTAAACTAATACAGAAAAGTAATGACTTAGGAAAATCAATGGATAGAAGACCAGGGTTAAGGCTAAAGAACAACCACACTACGTTATTGAATTTCATTCGTAGATTTCTTATCTTGCTTTTTTATTGATATGGTTAATAGCATGATCATGGTCTCCCAAACTCTAACCGTTTACCTAACTTGGACATTACAACTACATCGTTGAGTGGGGCTTTAACAATCCAATTAAGTGTATTAGCCTATCATCCTATGTTACAATCAAGTAAGGCATCTAAGTACATCCCTGTCTTAGACGCTAATTCAAATTGCTTATTTCATAAAGGAATAAGAACTATACTTTTTTAATCCCCATGTTTTATCTCCCTATTCCCCCTTATGAGTTCACAAGGTTTATAATGAATATATTCTAAGTGTAGTTAATCCTTAGAATAGTTAAAACAAGGATTAACAAACAACCATAATGATAAGTAAATCAACAAACTTAATTAAAAATGAAAGTAATCATGATTTTTTCTTTAACTTCGGAAAGGGAGTTTAGCCTTTAATGGAAATATTCATCATCCAATATCTTGGATTGATGAAACAAACCATGAATGAAACTAAAGTTATGATATAAAACCCTATAGATGTGTATATCAGTCTACATTTGTCCAATGACGTCAAAAAGAGTGTAAAAACATGACACAACATGTGTATATATAGTTAGCCAAGCCTTATCTATGTAGTAGTAGGATTTGATGTTGAAATTGAGCACGGGATTAGAGGGGGCACTGTGGGCAACATTGCACCACTCTTGAGGGGACACAACAAACTTATAGATTTAACTCACTATTTAGGGTGCCTTTCTGAATCTTAGGTGTGTAGCACGATCCAAGAGGCCTTTCCATATGCCGTCACTCGTCCTGGACATTCCAGGTGTCCAAATTGAGTCAAAGTTGTGTATTGTGCTTCTATTGATCCATTCCAAGACTTTTTGAGTTGTTACCTCTTGATTTGAATCTTGTATATCCTTCATACATCATCATAATCTATTCACCAGAGAATCCTATTGAATTAAACAAAACAATTTAGAGATCAAAAGAACACAATATCCAAGATGGTGAACTAGAAACACGAGCTAAGCATAGTCTAATTCAAATTGATCTGAAGTTTATTATTTTGACTCTTGTTTCTATCCAATTAACCCTTGGGCATTATAAACAAGTTGATCAACAAATAAATACACTATTATACCATTTGGAACAGATTTAGCACATTAGAATCCATCGATATAGACTAGTCAAGCACCTAGCTCAATTTAGTAACACTAGTTTCCTCGATTGAACTGTAAATAACTCAATTAAGTCCAAACATGTTTGAAAACACCTTTTAACATTGTAAACACATAATTGGACACTTATATTCTTATTTATATCATTATTAACACATATATCACATGAGTCATCCAGACAATAAGGCTAAATAAGCTAGAATAGTAATAGTAGAATTCATAAATACACCCAAAATCACCACCCCACATTTAAAGCCTTGTTCATCCTCGAACAATTCTTAACACTAAGCATTATAAGCTGAGGAGACTCCGGACTTATATTACATGCATGACACTCAAGATAGTACTGTAATGATTACAAAGAATGAAAGTTTGTACACTAAGAATGGTAAACCCAATTGAAAGGTCGAGAACACTACTCCAAAACATCTTAGTCTCAAGAATATACTCTCCAAGTGGAAAACCCATGCAAATTTCTCAATCAAGGACATCATACAAATCACCCACATTCATCGAACATGTTCCCTTTACAACAAAAGAGTTACCCATAATCACTCATATAAATGCAATTTATCACATAATAAGTACAAGAATCAAATTACACTCTCTCAAGGAATTCACAAGTTACACATAATGAACCATAAGCTTGCCCTTAGTGTAGTGCTCCTCTAATATCAAAATTTCAAGTATAGGATCAATTAGGTCTTTTCCAAGTTGTAATATAGGCTGAGGGATGGTAGTAAATATTTTGGCCAAGAATAGAGACTCTCTTTCTTAAGCGTTGTAATACATCAGTTTTTACAATTAAAACCAATCTCCAACAACAAAATTACACTTTTTCATCCACCCATATCATTTTGTTTGTCCCCATCTCTTTTAAGAATTTTCACAAACACATGGTGGAAGTATTATTTATTACCATATGAATGCATTTTTTTCTTTTGTTTTCTTCTCACAACTATGTTAATCTTTCTAGCATAATTTCTATCATACCCATGCACCACACATCAATTATAAACACCAATAACTATTAACTTAGGGAATCAAATTCACCTTTTCCCTCTTATTTCTCAAACTCCTTACTCAATTAATTTTTCATTGAAGCACCTAGGAGCTTTTAGATCAAATTCAAGTCAATCAAAGAAGGGATTAGGCTACTTATGAGGCTACCAAAGAAAAAGCTAAAGGCTCAACGGGACTTACTAAGATTAAGAACAAAGGGTAAGTGAAACAAAGGGGTATAAAACAAGGTTCTCAAAAAAATGCGTATATCATCTCTTAAAACCACACTATTTATTTTGCTTTAAACAAACACCGAACAAGTTCTAGACATCACATGCAACAAGGAATATACAATAACTCACATCACACATGGCAGATGCTCAACTCATGTAGGATCATCATAGACTCTCAACCAAATAATTGCACGAATTCAAAATTAATCCAACAAGTACAAGAGTAAAAAACAAGAGGCTAAGAGTTTTAAAAATAGCAATTCCCTCAATCAACATGATTTTAGCAAACAAAACACTTGCGCTATACAATAAAAAATAGCACCAACAAAAACTATCTTCCATAATTTAGCCAAAAATTGAGAACTTCCCTACTGCACACTTAAATATCTACTTTGTCCTCAAAGAGATCTTTTACAGTAAGAGATAGAAATACTCCCTGAGGCCTCTAGGCTTAGCTAGTAGCTTCTTTTTCATCAAGAAGGTATGAGGACCCTACACTCAGTCTTTTCCATGCTCCTTAGCTCTGGTTTCCAATACTCAGACTTCCTATAAACCTGTGACTCAACAAAACAATAAACTACATGAAGTAAAAACTAAAAATTAAAATGAAAACATACCTTAGCTTGGGTTGCCTTACAAGAAGAAACTTATTTAGTTTTGTGGCATGAACCATATAAACTTTTTCATCTACCTTAGGGATATAAATTTCACCCCCAACTTAACATCTATCTTTATGCCTCGCTCATAGGGAGGTGGTACAAGGATTAAGGAATCGAGTAATGAAATATTCCTAGTAAACCACTCGGCCTTGAGGTGAGTTGTATTTTTATGTTGCTTAGCCTATGTAAAATCAATAATATAGGATTCTTGTTCTTCATCTTCACACTCTTCCACTACTGTAGAGTATTCCATAGACAAGACATCATCTAAGCATAATGTTAAAAACTACTTCAAGTGAGGCCCAACGAATCTCACTTCAAAATTTAAATTATCTTCAACACCCTCAGTCATATTCACCTTGTTGATTTCATTCTCAAGAAATATATGACAATCGAATGATTAAAATAATTGTGGTGGTGGAGGTATCCCCTTAATCTGTTCAGCAACTATATTTTTTGAGTACTCAGACTTCCTCAAATTTTTAGCAACTTTGTCTTCAACAAGTTGGGATATCAACTCTGAATCAACCACTTTAGTTGTGTTGGAGGTTCGTCATTGAGCTTTGTACCATTACTCAAAGTTATTGCGATTATTTGTTCATTGTCGCTTGGAAAATCAACTTGAGGTTTGGTATTATTTACCTATTGCACTTGCCCTATCTGCATATCAAAGTTCTTTGTGGCAATATGCTAACTATTTATAATGGCCCATTACTCTTTAAATCCACTATCAATTATGCTAGATCAGCTAGAAGTTGTTTCAGCATCTCTTAGAAATTGCTTGTTTGAATTCGGGCCTAGTTATTTTGATCTTGTGGTTGCTTAAACGATTGCTGTTGATTGTAGGAATTCACATAGTATTACCATTGATCATAGACCACAAATGTTATTGAATCAGGGTTGACAACACACATATTAGATTGATAACCACTATTGCCACAAACCATACACCAACAAGAATCGTCATAACTTGAAAACTATCTATCCCAGGCTGATATCTCAAGAAATGTGAGAAACAAAAAACAATAAAGAAACTAAAAATAAAAATTGCTAAACTAATTAAAACTCAATATAGTTAAATGAAAAATACGATAGTTACCAATGAAATAGTCCTCGGGAACGGTGCAAAAAACTTGACACCGCCCAAGCACACATGCAAGTTTACGTGGTCTACAAAGTATTAAAGTGGACTTCAAGAAAGCCAAATATCGATCCCATAGTGGATTGTATTAAACAGCTATCTAATTCAAGTTTAATGATTGATAAAAAGTAAACAAAAAGGTTTTAGAATTGTAAGCTAAAAAGAACTAGACTAATGTGGAAAAGTAATGATTTAGCAAAATCAATGGATATAAGTGGAAAAGTAGCTTATCTTTAATATAGTTAAAATAAGGATAAAGAAACAACCATAATGATAGCAAATCAACAAACTTAATTAAAAGTGAAATTAACCCCGAAAAGCGAGTTTAGCCTTTAACAGAAATATTCATAATCCAATTTCTTGTATTGATGATTCAAATAATGAAAGAAACTAAATTTAAGATAATAAAACCCCAGAGAATTTGTAGAGTAGCCTCAAATTGTCCAAAGATGTACAAAAGTGTGTAAAAACGTGACCCAACAGGTGTATATATAGTTAGCCAATCCTTAGCCATGTAGGAGTTAGATTTAAAGTTGAAATTAACCCTGAGAGTAGGGGTTGCCGTACGCCATATTGCACCGCTCTTGAGGGGCTGCCGCGGACTTATAGCCATGACTCATTATTTTGGGTGCTTTCTAAATCTTTTGGTGTGTTGAATGATCCCATAGTCCTCTCCACATTCCCTCACTCGTCTTGGACATTCCAGGTGTCCAAATTGTGTCCAAGCTGTGTATTAGGTTTCTATTGATCCATTCTAAGACCTTTTTAGTTGTTTCTACTTGATTTGAAGCTTTTATATCCTTCATATATCATCATAATCTATTCAACAAGAATCCTATATCATTAAAAATAACATTTTATGGCTCAAAAGAACACAAAATCCAAGACTATTAATTAGAAACACGGGCTAAGCATAGGCTAATTCACATTGATCTCAAGTTTATTGTTTTGACTCTTGTCTTGATCCAATTGACCCTTGCCCATTATAAAGAAGTTATTCCACATATAAATAAAATAATAAAACATTTGAAACTTACTTATCTCATTGAAATCCATTGAGATAGACTAGTAAAGCACCTAGATCAAGCTAGTAACACTAGGTTCCTCGATTGAACTCTAAATGACTCAATTAAATCCAAACTTGTTTCAAAACACCTTTAAACATTGTAAGCACATACTTGGACACTTCCATGATTATTTATATAATTATCAACAAATATAGAATATGAATCACCCTCATAAGAAGGATAAATAAGCTAGAATAGTTACACTAGAATGACTAAATACACCCAACATCCTCAACTATCCTATATAACCTAGGCAAGACTAACTGGTCAAGATATGGATTTAACACACAAAGGGAAGTAAGTAATAACTTACACATATATAGCACAAATTTAAAAGTACAACCTACTACCTATCTAGTTTGTGCAATTGTTAGCAAATAACTATCATGTTCCTAATCCGAATGCCATAACAATAACCATAATGTTCAAACTTACATTCACACAGTTATAAAATTTTTGAGGGGTATTATTTTTCTCAAATAAATCGAAAACATGACAACTACCCCAAATACTTAAAAATCTCCTAATTATACAAAACAAAACATATTATGAAATAAAAGACAATATGTCACAAATTTTAACCTAGATATGTCAATTCTGCAACTATACCATCGCAGATGGAAAAAAAGCAGAATAATAAAGAATAGTAGTAGCATGGTATACCTCACCCCTAAGTAAAAGATGGCCCACTATCGCCAATATGCTAAAATAATATAAGCCAAAGGGAATGACGACATACCTAGGACACACTAAGCCTCTGTGTCATGAGCATCCCAAGATTGTGGTATATCCACTAGCGAAGGTGATGATGGTAGAGGTGTATAACTAAAAGATGCACTTGATTCTATCTCAGCATGCATCCCCCTCTCATAAATTATAGACTCCAGTGACATATATCTGGCATTTTTCCAGGCCTAGTCCTGTGAAATATTTGGATTCTGAAGATCACCCATATCTCCTCTCTTGGTACCACCTACTAGGAACTCTTTTTTATTTTTTGTAAAATAAATCAAAGTTCCTAGGCCCAGACGAAGGTGATATCTCAACCACTAGGGTATGACTGGAGGAGTGACTGTCATATGGCTCTCTTTGTGAAAGCTTAATTCATCTTGGAAGGTAACCACCTCTTTTATCATATGGCCTAGATCTGATATATCAATCCCTACAAATTGGGTTGTAATATATCTGTCAAAATTATCAATATGTGGTTGTAAATTAGCACATAACTCTGACATGGTTGCTTTGTGTGTGGTATCCAATCTAGCCTCTATCGTATCTAGTCTAGTCCAGACCCATGGCTAGATATGTCCATATAAAGTAGCTATGTTCTCAATATATCATAATTGAGCATTTATGTCTCTCTTATGATCCACTAAGCTCTACAATAAATGACAAGATATCATTTTCAGACCTATCATAACAAAGCATACACATCAAACTGAAATATACGAAGCATACTAGTAAAAACATCGGGAGAGTCCTCCTGTTCCTGATGGGACGGTAAAGCATAGAATCTATTTTGGTGCTGCCCGCCAGCATTGCTAGAAGATGCGCCTTAGGGCTGGGCGAGTCGTTGGAACTAGAGCACTAACAGTCTGAGTCTGGGTCTGAGGGCGATAGTCACGACGCCCTTGTCCATCCTGTGGACAATCTCTAACACTGTGACCCATGTCACCACACCAGAAACAACCACTGTTCTTACCCCAACACTCACCCGAATGAGCCCTACCACACTGAGGACACAGGGGACAATTTGGCTTACTTCCAGCACTGTACTGGGACCTGGATGCATATGACCTTTTACCTTTCTCCTACCTACCTCTTGGCATGGGAGCACTAGCAGATAATGGTGCTGGCATAGACGAACGATCCTGATACTGAGGGCAACTCCCTCCCTGCGATCTAGTCTGACCCTTTCCATGCTGCTCGAACCTAGCTCTCTTATTCCCTCTCATTCTATCTCTCTCCTTAATCTTTTCTACCTTAATCTATTGGGCATGAGTCATCAGCCTAGAAAGATTCATCATACTATTCAACATAGCAGACCTACACTCCTTAACCACATAACTAGACACTCCAATCACAACCTTACTCATACTAGCCCGATTATCAACCACTAAGTCAGGAGCATACTTGGCCAACTGATTGAAATTTAGATAGTACTCCCTAATAATCATATAGCCCTATCGCAGGTTCATAAACTCTTCCACCTTTGCCTCCCTCATCTCCAAAGGGAACAACTTATCCAGGAATGCATCCTGGAACTCTTGCCAAGTTGTAGGGACAACTCTCTTACCTCTACCTTTCCTCTAAGCAACAAACCAGTCTTGCAAAGTATTTCAACCTACACACAGCCAATGCCACACTATGTTCCTCAGATACATGCATCACCTGAGTAATCTTTCGTACCTCCTCTCAAAAAAATCGTGGATCCTCATTAGACTTGGACCCATAGAATTCCGGTGGATTCATCCGCATGAAGTCACAGATCCTGGTAGTATCTGAATCACCTCTTTGCTACTAGTAGCCTCAAGCTAACCCTTTGAGCCATTTTTATTCAGTTCAACAAAGATCAATGGGGTTTCCATAAATAACCCTCAAATATCAACAGAGTAATCATCATCCAAGAATAAAAGAATTTCAGAAAGATAACAAAATATGACTTATTAGTCAACTCCCAACATCTATACTAGTCTAACAAGACTCTAAGAAAATCAATAAAACCAGTGAGCCATTGAGACATGCCCCAACTGACTCATTCTCAGTTATCAAATGTAAACAATTCTGTGAAACCAACATCACACATCAAGTCCTCGGAACATGAGGACTCACCACAACAGAGGATGTAGAACAGCGTGCCTAAGAATCACTGTCGACCTGGAACTGAGCACCTGAACCTACATTCTGAGAAAATGCAGCCCACATCCGAAGATGTGGGTCAGTACCATAGAAAGAAACTGAGTATATGGGGGTGTGTGAAGTTGTATAAAAATCATCATCATAAATATTTATAAGAAATATGCAGGATGTATGAAAGACACACATAGCACGAAGAAAATCATCATAATCATGAGGGATGAAATAAGTACAATAACACATGTGAGTCATCATATAATTTGTCAGTCACTTTCAGTTCATCAAGAATATCAATTCTCATAATGTAAATATCATTTAAATCTTTCAAAAGAATAACTTTCACAATTCCACTTTCAAATCACTTCACCATTCACATTAGACACAAGAAAACACACACACACTAGGATATCCTATAACCGACATAAACCATGTGAGCTACATGGATTCCAACGTACAACCAATGTTGGGGAGAGCCATCCTATCCTTGTCATCAGAGTAGGACTATTGATATCAAATCCACACAAACTAGTGATCACTATATAAATCAGCCTCAGGCTCATTCCTACGAGGGAACGTAGTTCTAGGAAAGTAAGGTCACTTTATAGGTCCCACTCGGTGCTAAAGATTTCTCCTGGACATAGCTCAGATCATTTCAAAGACAATCTACAATAAAACATTTTCAGTAATATATAAATATACATTGGGAGCCATCATTCTTCCCATCTATCAAAATCAACCACGTTGTGTATTTCTTTCACACTCGAGTTCAAAACAACTCCATTAAGACCAAAAGGTCAAATCATTCAAAATATCTCAAATATTCAACATCAACGTGCTTATAATACACACTTTCTAAAAAAACACAATTTCCAGTGGGGAGTCACGACCCAAATATCCAAATCATGATAAATATCATTCAAGATTCACGCTTTATATCTCCACACATGTAATTCATCTTTCAAAATCATAAACATCAAGATTTCATAATAATCATCATAAGATATGGGCTCATGCTTCAAATTCATAATAATCAGATAAAATTCACGCCTTTGTAAAGAAAATTACTTTTGAGCACAAGAACGAAAGAGAGTTGTTGTTGAAAAACCCCACATACATTGAATGATGAACTTTAGATCGATACTCATTTTTGAGATGTTAATCGTGCCTTTGAATGATGGTTCTTGGAGTTCTTGAACTAGGAACTTGGTATCTTTAATAAATTTGAAAAATTAATGGTGAACTTTGGAGGTTCTTGAAGTTGGATGTAGGAGCTTAGGATTTTTTTTTAAAGGGAATTTGATGAAATATAACATATAATGCTTCTAATAGGCTTTAATATAGGGTTTAGATGGATTTTGGGTGAGGGGGACTGACCAAAACTCCCCTAAAAATCAAATAATTCTCGAATCTATTCTTTGGTAGACCGTTTTGATAGTCTGAAGTAGATCAACCATAATGTATTACTCCGATATCCAAATTGGATAAAACCAATTTCATTAGAAAGAGAAATCTCATATCTTTCTGTTGATATACAGTATCTCACCCAGATCATTGTGTACGAGGAGTTATGATCATTTGAATTTGACAAAAAAATTTGCTTTTGATAGACTGAAGTAGATTGACAATAACTTTTTGCTTTGATAGAAAAATTGGATGAAACCAATTTCATTGGAAAGAGGACTCACAGAGCTTTCCATTTATATATAGTAAATCACCTAGATCATTTTGTACAAGGAGTTATGATCATTTAAAGTTGGAGAAAAAATACGTCAGCCCTCAATACTTTTTCCTGCACGTTTTACTATTCACTACTGTTCATGATTCGATCAGAATGTTCATAACTCGTCGCTCGGGTGTCTATTTTGGATGATCCACATATCATTGGAAATCTTATTCGATACTCTATGCAATAGTGGGTCATAATCTAAGACATTCCACACGAAAAATTTATAATTCATTCTAGAAGATAGAACCCAACACATTTACACACCAAATTTCTACCAAAAATTTCCTAGGGTATTAAATCATATTCCCCCCTTGGAAACATTCATCCTCGAATGACGTTAGATATGCCAAGATTGTGTAGGGAATAGAGTATACAACTGAAACCATTCGTTAGACTCATCACCACATCGTTTCTCACTCCAAATGCAACATAGAATGCATAAATTCAAGAAACTACAGCTGAACACATAATAAATGATGCTGAACTGCTACAACTTTTATAAAAAGTTCATGATTTAGGAAAGAACGATACCTTTGGCTTGATCGAAGTTCATGAAAAATAGGTGCGGGTACTTGGATCACATATCCGCTTCATCTTCCTAAGTTACACCCTTAATAGATTGGTTTCTGCACAACACCTTGACCAAGGGAACTTTTTTGTTCTTAGTCTTCGGACACTAAATCAAGAGTCTCAACAGGAATCTCATCAAAAGAAAGATTTTGTTGAATGTCAGCACTCACAGAGGAATCTACTACAACAGCATTGCTAATATTCTTTCTAAGCATGGAGACATGGACTATTGGATGAACAGAGAACAACTCGGAAGGAAACTTGACCTCAGAAGCTACCTTACCAACACAGTTAAGAATTTTGTAAGGACCAACATAACGGGTAATAAATTTCCCCTTCTTTCCAAATCTCTTCACCCCCCTCATGGGTGAAATTTTTAGATACACTAGGTCACCAACTTCAAACTCAAGGTCTCTCCTTCTAACATCCACATATGACTTCTGATGACTCTGCGCAATTCTCAACCTTTCCCTAATCAACTTAACTTTTTCCATAGCCTCAAATACCGAATTAGGACCACTCACAACTGGTTCACCCACCTCGAACCAACCTATGGGCGATGTACACTTCCTCCCATATAAGGCTTCAAACGGAGCCATCCCAATACTAGAGTGGAAACTGTTATTGTAAGCAAAACCTATCAACGGTAAGTGATCATCCCAACTTTCCTTAAAGTCAAGTGCACAAGCTCTCAATATATCCGCTAAGGTCTGTATGGTCCGCTCAGCCTGACTATCGGTCTGCAGATAAAAAGTAGAACTCAAAAGCACTTGGGTACCAAGATCCTTTTGAAAAGCTTTCCAAAATTGCGAAGTAAACTAAGTACCCCCATCCGAAATAATAGACAAGAGAACTCTATGCAGTTCGACTAGCTATCGAATATACAATCTAGCATAATCCTCAGCAGTAGATGAAGTATGAACAGGCAAGAAATGAGAAGACTTAGTCAACCTATCAACCACAACCCAAATGAAATCATGATAGCATCGGGATGGAGGTAAACTAATCACGAAGTCCATATTTATCTTTTCCCACTTCCAGGTGGGAATACTAAACTCTTATATCATACCACTAGGTCTTTAGTGTTCAACCTTAACCTGTTGGCATGTTGCATACTTAGCTACAAATGCTGCTATATCTTTCTTTATGCCACTCCACCAATAGATTTCCCGCAAGTCTCGGTACATCTTGGTGGCACCAGGATGAATAGATATTGTGCCCCGTGCGCTTCAGCCATTATCCTCTGTTTCAGATCATCAATATTTGGGACACACAATCTACCCTAGAATCTCAACACACCATCTCCCCCTTGGGAGAAAACCTCTACTTTTTGGTCCTTGACTGACTCCTTCAGTTTAACCAAACTAGCATCTAAGTATTGCTTTTCCTTTACTTTCAAAACCAAGGAGGATTTAGAACTACTCTGAACCCCTATACTACCTTCAGTAGAGTCAAACAACCTAATCCCCAATCTAGCCAAATGATGTACATCACAAGCCAACTCTTTCTTACCTTCTACCACATGCGAAACACTACCCATGGATACTCTACTTAGGCTATCCGCCACAATATTGGCCTTGCCCGGATGGTAAAACACACTCATGTCATAGTCTTTTAATAATTCTAACCATCGACTCTGCCTAAGATTCAATTCTCTCTGGGTAAACACATACTGCAGACTTATGATCAGTGAAAACATCAACATGGACACCATACAAATAGTGTCTCCAGATTTTTAAAGTAAACACAACAGCTGCCAACTCAATGTCATGGGTAGGGTAATTTTTCTCATGGGATTTCAACGATCTAGAACCATAAGCTATCACCTTACGCTTCTGCATCAATAGGCAACCCAACCCAACTCTCGAAGCATCACAGTACACCACAAAACCATCAACACCATCAGGCAAAGTCAAAATAGGGGCTGAAGTGTGTTGAGTCTTCAACTCCTGAAAAATCTTCTCACAAGATTCGGACCACAAGAACTTCACTTTCTTTTGGGTCAACCGAGTCATAGGAGATGCTATAGAGGAGAAACCCTCAATAAAATAGCGGTAATAGCCACCTAAACCCAAGAAATATTGAATATCAGTTGGAGAAATAGGTCTAGGCCAATTTCTAATAGCTTTGGTCTTTTGGGGATCAACACTAATACCCTCAGAAGAAATGATATGACCCAGAAAAGGAACTAAACTTAGCCAAAACTCACACTTACTGAACTTGGCAAATAACTTCTGATCTCTAATGGTTTGCAAGATAGTTCGGAGATGATCAGAATGTTCATCCTCACTATGGGAGTACAACAGTATATCATCAATGAACACTATGATAAACATATCCAGATATGGTCTGAACACTCGATTCATAAGGTTCATGAAAGCTGCTGGGGCATTAGTTAACCCGAAAGACATAACAAGAAACTCAAAATGGTGATAACGAGTTTGGGAAGCGGTTTTTGGGATGTCACACTCCCCAAATTTTAGTTGATGATAGCCGGAACGAAGGTATATCTTTGAGAAATAACTTGCACCTTGCAATTGGTCAAACAAATCATCTATTCTTGGAAGGAGGTACTTATTTTTAATGGTGACTTTATTCACTTGGCAGTAATCAATGCACATATGCAAAAAGCCATTTTTTTCACAAACAACACAGGAGCACCCCAAGGAGAAACACTGGGCCTTATGAAACCCTTATCTAGTAGATCTTTGAGTTGCTCTTTCAACTCCTTAAGTTCTGCAGGGGCCATACGGTAAGGAGGAATAGGAATGGGCTGAGTATCGGGAAAAAGATCAATCCTGAACTTTATCTCTCTATCAGTAGGTATCCTTGGGAGATTATCTAGAAAGACATCAGAAAACTCATTTACAACGTTAACAGACTGGAGAGTTCAAGTCTCAGACTTAGTGTTTTTTGACCCTAACCAAATGGTAAATACACCTCTTGGAAATAAGCTTTCTAGCTTTGAGGTAAAAGATAAAATGACTCTTGGGTGACACAGAATTCCCAGACCACTCAAACAGGATGCACCCAAGAACTAAAACTTGACCACTCAGGTCCGACAATTAATAGAGGCATAAGAAGAATACAGCCAGTCCATACCCAGAATCACATCAAAATCTACCATGTCTAACTCAATCAGATCAGCCAACAAGACTCTATGAAGAACGGTAACAGGATAATTTTTATATATTTTTTGGGCAACAATCGAATCACCCACTGGGGTTGAAACTAGGTTAGGCTAAGGAATAATCTCAGGAATTATTTCAAAACTCACAGCAATCAAAGGGGTAACATATGAGAAAATGGATCCAGGATCGAACAAAGCATACACATCAAACTGAAATATATGAAGCATACCAGTAACAACATCAGGAGAGTTCTCTTGTTCCTAGCAGGACGGTAAAGAGTAGAATCTATTCTAGCGCAGCCCGCCAGTATTTCTAGAAGAGGCGCCCTGAGCTGGGGCTAGGCGAGTCGCTTGAACTAGAGCACTAACAGTCTGAGTTTGGGTCTAAGGGCAATAGTCACGACGCCCTTGTCCATCTTGTTGACAATCTCTAACTCTGTGACCCATGTTACCACACCGGAAACAACAACTCTTCTCACCTTAAAACTCACCTGAGCTAGCCCTACCACACTTAGGACACAGGGGACAATTTGGCTTACTTCCAGTAATGTACTGGGACCTGGATGCATATGACCTATTACCTTGCTCCTGCCTACCTCTAAGCATGGAAGCACTAATAGATGACGGTGCTGGCACAGACAAACGATCTTGATACTGAGAGCGACTCCCTCCCTGCGATCTATTCTGACCCTATTCGTGCTGCTCGGACCTAGCTCTCTTATTCCTTCTCATTCTATCTCTCTTCTTAATTTTGTCTGCCTCAATCTGTTGGGCATGAGACATCAGCCTTGAAAGATTCATCTCACTATTCAGCATAGTAGACCTACACTCCTTAACCACATAACTAGACACTTCAGTCACAAACTTACTCATACTAGCTTGATTATAAGCCACTAAGTCAGGAACATACTTGGCCAACTGATTGAACTTTAGACTGTACTCCCTAAAAATCATAAAGCCCTATTGCAGGTTCATACACTCTTCCACCTTTGCCTCCCTTATCTCCAAAGGGAAAAACTTATCCAGGAATGCATCCTGGAACTCTTGCCAAGTTGTAGGGACAGCTCTATCACCTCTACCTTTCCTCCAAGAAACAATCCATTCATAAGCAAAGTCTTTCAACCTATATGTAGCCAACTCCGCACTATATTCCTCAGATACATGCATTACCTAGGTAATCTTCCGCACCTCCTCTAAAAACAATTATGGATCCTCATCAGACATGGACCTATAGAATTCTGGCGGATTCATCCACATGAAGTCATGGATCTTGGCAGCAGCTGAATCACCTCCTTGCTGCTGTGGAGCCGGGGCTGAGTTAGCCTGAATATTTGCAGTATCAGCTTGGGCCAGTGCTTGAAAGGTTGCCCAAAATTCAGCATGAGAAATGTTTTCATTCAATGGGTCAGCGGGTTGAGCTTACTGACCATCATTATTTCTTCTCGCTCGACGTGAACTCATATTTCTAAAAGAGGAGAGCACGAATAAATAGCAGAGAGAGATACTTTAAGCATGATTGACTTCTAAAAGAAAGAATCATACTTTTTCCTAAAACATCCTGGTGCCTCTTGCTCATAGATCTAGCGTGCTACATACCGTTGATCAAGACTCTACTTAACACGGCTTGTCAGACTCCCTAGGATACCTTAAAACCTTAGGCTGTGATACCAAGTTTCTAATGCCCCAGAAAATAGGTCCCAGAGAGTCACACGGTGCTTGAGGCTACGAGTAGCCCCAAGCTAACCCTTTGAGCCATTTTCATTTAGTTCAACCAAAATCAACCAACTTTCCATACATAACCCTCAAATATCAACAATGTAATCATCATCCAAGAATAAAAGAATTTCAGAAAGATAACAAAATACGACTTATTAGTCAACTCCCAACATCTATAATAATCTGACAAGTCTCTAAGAAAATCAATAAAACCAGCGAGCCATTGAGACAAACCCTAACTGACTCATACTCAGTTATCAAATTTAAACAATTCTGTGAAATAAATATCAGACATTACTTCCTCAAAACATGAGGACTCACCAAAATAGAAGATGTAGAATAGCATGCCCGAAGAATCACTGTTGAACCTGGAACTGAGCACCTAAACCTATATTCCAAGAAAATGCAGCCCACATCCAAAGATGTGGGTCAATACTATGGAAAGGAACCAAGTATATAAGGGTGTATGTAGTTGTATAAACATTATCATCATAAATATTTATAAAAAATATGCAGGATGTATGAAAGACTCACATAGCCCAAAGAAAATGATCATAATTATGATAGGATGAAATAGTACAATAACACATGTGAGTCATCATACAATTTGTCAATCACTTTCAGTTCATCAAGAATATCAATTCTCATAATGTAAATATCATTTAAATCTTTCGAAAGAATAACTTTTAGAATTCCACTTTCAAATCACTTCATCATTCACCATAGATACAAGGAAAGACACACACTGTGGGATATCCTACAACCGATATAAACCATGTGAGCTACACGGAGTCCAACGTATAACTCGCATTGCGGAGAACCATCCTATCATTGCCATCTGAGTAGGACTGTCGATATCAAATCCACACAAACTAGTGATCACTATATAAATCAGCCTCAAGCTCACTCCTACGGGGGCACGTAGTTCTAGGAAAGTAAGGTCACTTTATACTTCCCACTCGGTGCTAAAGATTTCTTTCGGACATAGCTCAGATTATTTCAAAGACAATCCACAAAAAAACAATTTCAATAGTATATAAATATACATCGAGAGCGATGATACTTCCCATCTATCAAAATCAACCACTTGTGGATTTCTTTGACACTCGAGTTCAAAATAACTCCATTGAGACCAAAAGGTCAAATCATTCAAAATACCTCAAATATTTAACATCAACGTGCTTATAACACACACTTTCTCACAAAAACACAATTTCCAATGGGATTCATGACCCAAATAACAAAATCATGATAAATATTGTTCAAGATTCAGGCTTTATATCTCCACACATGTAAATTCATCTTTCAAAATCATAAACATTAAGATTTCATAATAATCATCATAAGATATGAGTTCATGCTTCAGATTCGTAAAAAATCAAATATAAATCATGCCTTTGTAAAGAAAATTACTTTTGGGCATAAGAACGAAAGAGAGTTTTTGTTGAAAAAACCCACATACCTTAAATGATGAACTTTAGATCGATACTCATTTTTGAGATGTTAATCGTGCATTTGAATGATGGTTCTTGGTGTTCTTGAACTAGGAACTTGGAATCTTGAATAAATTTGCAGAATTAATGGTGAACTTCGGATGTTCTTGTAGTTGGATGTAGGAGCTTAGGGTTTCTTTTTGAGGGAATTTGATGAAATACAACTTATAATGCTTCTACTAGGCTTTAATATAGGGTTTGGATGGATTTTGGGTGAGGGGGAATAACCAAAACGCCCCTAAAAATCAAATAATTCTCGAATCTGTCCTTTGGAAGACTGTTTTGATAGTCTAAAGTAGATCAACCATAACGTTTTACTCCAATATCTAAATTGGATGAAACCAATTTCATTAGAAAGACGACTGTCATATAATTCCGTTGATATATAGTATCTAACCCAGATCATTCCATATGAGGAGTTATGATCGTTTGAAGTTGACCCAAAAATTCACTTTTGGTAGGCTGAAGTAGATCGACTATAACTTTTTGCATTGATAGACAAATTGGATGAAATAAATTTCATTAGGAAGAGGACTCGCAGAGCTTTCCGTTGATATATAGTAGATCACCCAGATCATTATGTACAAGGATTTATGATCGTTTAAAGTTGGAGAAAAAACACGCAAGGCCTCAGTACTTTTTCCTGCACATTTTACTGTTCACTACTATTCACGGTTCGATCGAAATGTTCATAACTCGTCGCTTGTGTGTTCGTTTTCGATGATCCACATATTGTTGGAAAGATTATTTGATACTCTATGCAATGGTGTGTCATAATCTAAGACATTCCGCTCCGAAAATTTATAGTTCATTCTTGAAGATAGAACCTAACACGTTTATGCACAAAATTTCAATGAAAAATCTCCTTGTGTATTACAAGTGGCTCCTTCAATAAATTAAATATATTACCTAAAGAAGTTGGGAAAAGTCTATATATTATGATCAACCACAAAAACTAAGTAGCAAATATACGTGATTCTTTTTTTATTATGCCCTATCCCTCTATCTAAGGGGTATCATCACCCAAAGGTGAAATGTAGCCAGTGATCCACCGAGTCATCTCAACTCTCTTATGTTTATGCTCGACCTGTATCATAATATGTATGTTATGTTCCACTCAAAATCTGTAGTCACACTCTGCTATGGATGTTGGGGCAATATGTCTAGACCTAAGAGAACTTGACGGATGGTCTCTTCTAAAATATAAACAATAATCCCTCTCACAAGGATCTACTCAAGCTATGGATACTTCATATATCTCATTAATCCTATACATTTGTGCATCGAACAACTACTATGGAACGATATGATATGAAAAACTCTTGTACTAATACTGGGCTATTAGAACCGAGTGCTCTAATCATCCATTCCAATTGACAATGATCAAAGGATGCTTGCGAACGTTATACACTTCTCAAAAAAGATAGCTTAATCATGTATTTCTAAAAAATAAGCTTCATAAGTCGGTCGATCATCGAAACATGATAGTCTATATCAATTGTCATCTGCATTTCCTCTACATACATCACCTCAGGTTATCATCCTCAATAGGTACCTCCAAGTAACATATAATGAATAAATCTATCCCTATTATGTTGGTTTCTCATCTAAAACTGTACCTCGTGGGAAGCCTACCTTATACCCTTCTCAGGATTGGGTACCATTGATGAATGCTCTTGAAATATAGCCTCGCTACCTTCTGGGACCCATTCTTATATTTGGGGTCCTAATCTACACCCTATGAAATTGGATTAGAATCTACCTTATCCTTATCATCATCAACACTCAATGGAGGAGAGTATGGGAATGATTTCTAGGCCGACTTCATTCTCAATAGAGCTAGAGCTGCCTGGGAATCCTAGATACCCTAAATGACCTTAGTTCACGACCTAGGATAGGTAAAGGCTAGCCTTCTGCAGAACTGTGATTGCTAAGGCAGTGACGCTCCCATAGTGCCAAAAGTTATAGCCTCAGCAACCAGGCGCACCTAGACTCTAGTCACAATATGTGTTGCCCTAGCCTCAGCTACTCTAATCAATATAATAAGGTACTCCTCGACCGAGCCATTAGGCTTGGGGCACTTATCCCCTATCCTCGATGTGACAACCTTCTTCTTCGTAGCATTGGGTGCTATTTGTATCTGAAAAATCATGTGTTAATATTTAACAAATAATGAAGGAATGTAAAAGTTGAAGAAACACTTAAAATTCCAAAACTTCAAATTTATCCTCAATTTTCACACCCGTATAACTTATTTACAGTCCCCAAAAGTACAATGTGCACACATATACAATTAATCATAATGTTTTTTATGGAAACCAACATGCCGAACTTTTGGTATTCCTCTATTTGTTCAAGTTCAACTTTTATTTAAGGCCTAATCTTAGGGTTTAATTCAATACAAAGCACCACATTAAGATTTTATGCTACTTCAAGGCTCTACACACAAGCAATATTATTTCCTTATATTTTTTCCATAAAAATAAACATATCAACTTGCTTGATTAATATTTAGAACTGGATACTATTATTAGGCGCTAAGAAAGTTAGCTTTTCTTTGAGAACCCAGAAGTGAACTACGAAGAAGTGAAGCAAAACCCAAGATTGAACTTGTATTTAATACTTTAAGACAATTTGGTACCCCAAATAAGTCTCAATTTAGTCTTTTCGTTAATGTTGGAACTCAGGTAGTTTTTATTTTGAGAGTGAATTTTTGTTTCTTTACAAGAATGAAATTTTAAGGATTTGAATAAGTTAAAATGAGTTAAAATATATTTAGACAACAAGAGGGGGAGGATTAGGTATAATTTAAGCATGGGTGGTCCAAAAACATTAAATAAAATTTAGGCCTACAACTTTGCCACAAGCGTCTGCCACATACAGGCCGCAGGTAGTACATACAGTTTGTATGTGCAGATCACAAATGGGCCACAATTTTCTGTCCAATTTCTTGCACTTCAGACATCATATTTTGATACTAACAGTTCTACATATGGTTTTGTAACTAGTAATTACAACTCAGTAAATGGGATTGTGTATCAAAGTCCAAAATTTCCGTAAGTATCCTCAGAATTCTATCTTTTTAAGTATCTCACAACATTACCTAGCCCGAGTGGGATTTATGACCCTTATGAGATGGATGCAAAGTCCCCTTACCTAGAAAATTGTGTATGTTGAAATCCTACTATATTCCGGTTAAGTCTATAAGCTGTAAACCTCTAAAAGAAAAACAAACCCAAGTCAATACTAAAATAGTTGGTTGTCTCTCGCCCATTGCTTGATTTAATATCTGCAGCACTACGTGGCTATGTTGATTACTTAGACTTTACCAACAAGGCCATGGTTTTTCTCCCATGCCATGGTTTATTTAACATCACCATATGACGTGGTTACCTTGATTACTCAGAATTCACAAAGATACCTACAAAATACTCTCATCGGTTATCAATATGATCAATCACCGACACCATCCTCAGGTTGGTCGACTGCTTCATTATTTTTTAGATGTTGAATATGACTTTCTCATCATTGACTTTAAACTTTATCTTATCTTTTTTATGTCAACTATTACTCTACCTATGTCCAATAGTTATCTTCCTAATATGTTGGGCATCTCGGTGTCAACCTTATAATCCAGAATGACAAAGTCTGTCGAAATAATAAAGATATCAACTCATACAATCACATCAAAAGAAATGCCCACAGTTTTCTTAACAGTGTTGTTAGCCATGAATAGTAGCATCATAGTTGTTTAAGGGAGGCTCAAGATGAATTACTCAAATACAATCTATAACATCAAATTTATACTGACTCTTGAGTCATATAAGGCTCTGGAATAATTAGGATGACCCAATTGTGCATGGTATAGCGAATGTTCCAAGATCACCATTTGTTTGGGATAGAGACTTAATCATTTATTTACTACAGTGGTGGAATCCACCAACATCATCAATAGTAGCCCCTTTCTTCTTTGTAACTAATTTCTTCATAATCTTGGCATATTCTGGAATCTACTCCAACACCTCAAAAAGAGGTATATTCAAGTTCAAATCTTTTAGCATCAAAATTAATCACTTAAACTTCCCTTCCTCTCTCATCTTTATCAGTCTCTGAGGAAAAGGTGGTGATGGTAGCGGAATTTCACTTATTTATTTCTCAATTACTTGACCCTTACCTTAGTCCTCACTAATTTTACCATTAATACTCGTTGCCCTTTCTGACACTACAATAGGTGTCTCATCAAGAACAACTTCATCAGTCCTAGGTACTTCTACATCAGGTAATGGCTAATCCTAAGTATTCATACCACTCCTTGTGGTAATATAAAGATCATGACCATCATTTTTCAGATTTAGTATAGTATTGCTCGATAGGGTACCTTGCTGACTCTGGTTCATTATTGCTGACATCTACACAAACTGGTGATACAATGTCTTGGTAGTAGTGGCATGAGATTAAAACTTTTGGGTCAACCCTGAAATGTCAGCCTTAATCTCCTTAATAATGTTCTTCTAATTTCTTGACATTTGATAAGTTTCGTCCGCATTGCCTCCATTATAGACATTATATCCCGAATGCTTGGTGGATTGTACCTGTGCCCCTTCTCTATGTAGTAATCCATTTTCCTCTGGTCACCATCTTATTTTTTACTATGATTTCTGTATCTATGATAATAGTTTGACCTTGGTTTCCTTGCCCTTAGGCTAAGAAACCCTTAAAATAACAATCCAGATATTTTACCTCATCCTCTAACTTTGACTCATAAGCATTAGAAGTTGAAACTTGTTCTTTTACTATGTTCACCTTCAAATACCTTGTTGTTGCAAATGCTTTGCCAATAACCTAAGATCGGTTCTCACTAATGCAATTTCTTATACGAGAGAATCATCAACTACCTTTTTGTCACAGGAGGCACCAATACCATAGTGCTAAATCCCCTATCATCCCCTCGAGTTTGCCACCCTTGGTTAGTAAGTGAGATATGATATAGGTTATCTAAATCTACATCCCAGCATATTCATATAAAATCTACTCAATACATGCTATGTTTCATGGCTGGGGAACTTAAATTTAGGGCTCTGTCGAATATCTCCAATAAGTTCATCCCTAATATCCAATGGTTAGGCACTATACTCAACTTTTTCTTGAACCTGAACAAAGAATCTTACTTATATTCTTATTGCAGGAGCCTAAATTTATAAATCCCAACCTTAAGCTACAACATCCAAGATGGAGCAAAGAACTTGTTCAAGAATTTCCTGTGCAACTCAATCCACATAGTGATAGAACCTCTTGGTAATTCTCCCAACCATAATGACGTTTCTCTTATAAGCGATAAAGGGAACAACCTCAATATAAATTCCTCCATATTAACTCCTAATTTGAGTGTAGACAATAAATCCCAATATTATTTCAAAGATCAGTATGCAAACCTAAAAGTACACCCTTCAGATTTAAGAGTTGAATCATTGCACTCGTTATGTCAAAGTTAAAGCTTGGGCAAAATATGAGGAATAATAACTCTAGTCTCTGCAAGATCTATGCAGCAAAGATACTCTTCATCATCCTTATAAGGTTAGAAATACTGATTGGTTGGGATTACTTTATTACGACCACCTCCAACACTATTTTGATTACCAATAAGTGTTGCTCTGTGGTCTGCTTCCAACTGCTTCACAACTAACTCTACCACTCGAGCTATGAACTTATGGTCTTACCTCCTTTAATTAGAAGCTTATGCTGACGTCACCTCTGATTTCTAGTCAATAATTTCCTAAACTCTTTCAATATGAGGGGGAGGCACCCAGTGTCCAACTTCATAAACCCCTTTAGGAATATCATCTCTTTTTTGCACTGTGATCCTCTTATGTATCTGTAGGATCCTCTGAAGATTCAAATTCAGTGGGAGTAAGGGATTGCCTCTACTCTATGTGCTATTCATATACTGGTGAACACCCAACTAATATCAAAAACATAAAGACCCATAAATAACAAAATCATCAATTCACAAGTCTAAATTGCAATTCTCGGGTAACGGCACAAATATTTTGTCACGCCCAACCTACACCTTCAATCTAAAGATTATGAGGTCGCTGTAAAATATAGTAACACAGTAAAGGTCGGGGTAGAATCCAGAAGGAATATATGGAATTGTGTCACTTAAGCGTTGTAATCAACAAGCAGAACTAGAAAAATAAATAGAGGTTTGTAGTGATAGTATAGAACAAGTAACTAAGATTAACTTTTGTTCTAATTCAGTATTAGACAAACACTAACGTTGTGTAACCACTCACTTCTAACTTAGTATGATTCTCATGTTCAATCTAACTATACAACTACTGTGCATTTAGGGTTAAGTAGGATAGGTATCACCAACCGCCTCTCGGCATTAATTTGTAAATTTCACTTATATTTTTTCTGTCTCATAGTGTCGCTTTACTAACCCTTACTTTTGACCCTAGTTACAACTATCTCCTCTAGTTGTCACATTAATTAGATGGGATTTAATTGGATTAAGAAGATAGTACAAGAAAGCTTATTTAAAAAATTAACCCCAAGTCACCATTTCCTAATATCTACTTCTTTTTCGAGTTCATAGTGAATAAAGGTTGGATCCTAACATATGCACCCATTAAGAAATCAATCAAAGAAAAGGAATCGCCAATACATGCAACAATAATACTTTAGAAGGAATGACCACTTCCCCGACTTCCTTATGTAGCAAAGGTTCCCACAAGCTTAGCTATGAGAGATTAGACACACATGCATGTATAAGTAACAATTAAAAGAATTCATTTTTAAGACATTCAACAATCACAGAATAATCAACAACTGATAACCTAAAACTTTAACTTAATTATTGAAAAAAATCAATACAGAATAATTCTAATATAAAAGATGGATCTTAGAATCAAATATATGTTTTTAAGTATAAAGATTTCACAGCCTCCACAAAAAAACACATAAAGTGTATTTATAGTACAAAAGTAAACCCTAAAATTAAAGCTTGTACAAAAAAGGACAAAAAAGGTCAGTGGCCACTTACTTTGGCCACATGCAGTCTGTAAGTACCACATGTAGTCTGCAAGTACCACATGCGGTCCGCATGTCGACCTAATTAAGTTCCAGAAAATTATCCTACATTTTTTTCTCTTTGTATTTTAGATTTCATATACTTACCATATCTGCATGCGGTCCATAAATACTATATGCAATATGAAGGTAGACATGGGCTAGTGCGATAAGTTTTCCTTTAGCTCTTGCACTCTCTGGATCTTTAATTTTGTTGCTTATCTTAGTCATATATAGACTACAAGTTCTACATGTGGTCCTCATGTTGACATAGGTAAGTACCAAGTCTAAATATTCTTGCAACCAAGCTTCTGTACTGCAACTTATGGTACATTCTTTGGTCACTCACACCGGGTAAAAGCCATAAATATACCAAAATTGTGCATGTAAGAAACCAAAAAGTCCATTTTTCATCTGCTGCTTTAACTTTACTTCTAAAACCTAGTTTCCTTCAAAAGATATGCAAAACACATTATATCCAACAATAAAACCTAAGAAACTTTCATATGTTCATTATTTTAAGTGTCGAAAGTGTTATATTTCAATAGCACATCGCCACTATGGGAAAGTTCAAAAAACATGAAATGGATGAAAATTATGGAAATTACCTAGAGGGTCATTATAAAAATGTTCTCCTAGAATTCAACTAATATCGTCATCATGGCCTTAGGCCCAATAATTTATAAAAAATGTAACCATGATACCAAAATTTCGAAAATCATACCAATCCACTGAATAAAATAATAAATCATAAACTAAATGGTCATTGGCAACTATGTCTACCATGATTATAACCTTGAAGTTTCCACAAATCGTCTTACTTTATTCCATGATCCCAAAATTCTAATACACCATAATAATAGCAATCTACACATCATAAGGAGTAAAATGAGACCTATATTTTTATATAAAGTTTGTGTCAAAATTTGGGTCAAGAATAAGATTTCATGGCCCGCGGACATGATCCAAAATTGAATCTATCGCAAGGCCCCTAAAAGGACAAGGAATGTGTGTTCAAAAGTCCACCACAAATGGTGTAAGAATTGGGGCCTAAGTCAAACCCTAAAGTTTAGGGATTTTATGACCTAATTTCTAAGAATTTACTATAATATAGGATCGAAATTGACAAGAAAATTTGAAATAACAATGGAGTGTTTCGCTATCTTACCTTATTCTCAATGGATGATTCTCCAATTTTTCCTCTCATTGACCCTTAAAAATTGTGGAGGATCGGATGAATAATGGGGATTTATATCCCTAGGTTCCATTAAATTGGTTACCATAGCACTAACGCACCTACCACTAAATCGACATCGTAATCGTGAAACTAGTTTTGAAGGAAGGACACAGGTACTGCTAAATCGGTAACCCTAGAACTAAAATAGGGACCACTTAGGTAGAAATTAGCCAAATTTCCAAGGTTGTTTAAGAATCATGGGCACTAAAGTTATGGCCAGTAAAGAGATTTCTGACTACTAAAGAGGTCATATATGATTTTTCTATCTCTAAAAATAGACTTCGATCGGGTGCTTAGGATTCATTCAAAACCTCGTGAGCATAAAAAAACTATGCTATCATACAAAACTTGACATAAAAAACTCAATAAAACCATTAAAACTCTTACCCGAGTTTGTTTCGACTAAATGTGAGTCCTATATCTATAGTTTTATTTTTCATATATTATGCCAAATAGCCTAAAATGAGTCGTAAAGTCTCAAGACCTAAACTAAGGGTCTCCCTAGCCTAAAATTAATGTTTCAAAGTTGATTGTAGAATCAGAATTCTTATCTGACATAGTCTACTAGGTGTTTGTGTCCAATATTAAATTCTAAACAATAAAAGCTTCAAAATAGGGAAATGAGACTAAAACCCAAATGAACTGCCTGATAACCAAACTAACAGATATAAAAAGTCATAAATGACCCATAGATAAGGTGAGAAGGCTCAACAATCTGCAAATACATTAAAATCAAAGAAATGACATAGAGGGTCATTATATCCCTCCTGACTACCCTAGACAAATATTATTATTAGTTTCTTATAGACTTAGTAGACCTTGCATATTACTTTAGTTATGTTCTTTATTTAAGGAGGTTTATCCACATAGTGGTTTATTCTAGATGATACTTAGGAGATGATATTAGTTTTGTGTTAAGTTTAGTAATATATGATACTAGGACCAGTTCGATCCTAGTATTATTCATGATATGAGTTTCAGTTCAAGTCGGCTAACTTATGATATGAGTTTTAGTTCAAGTCCTGCATTGAGAGGTTATTTATGTCACTTATAGAATTAGTTTGAGCTTTATATTTGCGATATAAAAGGATCTATGGTTATAATTTTTATATATTGTTTATTAGAATAATTCTGGTTATTAATTCTCTTTAGTTGCACCCCCTAGTCTTATGCGACCCTACATTGGGTTACTTTATTACACTTTCATTCTTATGGGAGACACTTTGTAGTTATAGATATGTTGACTTTAATATTTTTTTTCCATATATTTTTTTGAAGTGTTTGGAGCATCACTCCAAGTTCTCCCTCTTACCTTGACCTAGATTATTTATCTTATATTTTATTATATTTATATTACGATTCAGGTCATTTGGCCGATGATTCCCACTCAGTACCTGTGGCTTTTATACTCATATGAAATATTTTAACCTTATTGGTGCAGATCTGAGTACTAGTTAGAAATGTTGATGCTAAAGTTGTTCTAGCTAGAGATCTTAGATAGGGTATGCTCTTAGTATTGGAGTTGACCTATTCCCCATCTTCATAATTTTTCTTAGGCTTCTAATTTAAAAGACTGGTGTATATTTGACTATGATAGTACTCATATTCTTTTAGGATTAAAGGCTTTTATAGTGGCACTGCTAGGTCATGAGATATTTTATTTATCTTCCATCCTATAATTATTACATGATTATTTGCTTTTAAATCTTTTACTTGCATATTTTCCACAAAAGTTAGTGCATTCTTGAGGTCCAAATACAATGTCATGACTCAAACTAGGACTTCTATAATTAATAAATAATAAATAATTGTCCAGACTTAAACTAGGCTAAAACTTAATTTATCAGGTGCCTAGACTCAAATCAGGGCTAAAATTATTTGTATGTTCCATTTTTTTGAAAACTAAGCCTCAAAGTAAAGGTGATACTTCCCTAATTTAAAGTCCTAAAACTATGTTTTTCCATCAATTCCAGAATGAAACATGAAAATATATGGATGAGTATGCATGTTAGATACAAGTAAAGGTACAACATAAAATACCAGATTGTAAATATAAATACACATGAATTTAGGGAATAGTCCTCATAATATAATACCATATCCTAGAATTAATCTCTACCGATAGTATCCTGGACCCATGGGCCTCACCATCTAAAAGTAAATAAAATTAACTAAAAAAGATTACGAATATGGAAATAACTGATCCATAGTAATAGTAAAGCCCAACCTTTTATGAGCTCATATCCCCTAGCAATACTAAAGATCCCTAATATGAGCTTAAACCTACTTAAGCAACCTAGAGTAAGGCTCAATGTACTACTAAGAAACCTAAATTATATCATAAGCTTAATTTCTATCTCAATATCACTAAAGCAATCTTGATATCTCAAATATTAACGAAAATACAGTATAATAAACCATTTTCTCAATCCATAAGTCATTTTATACAATATAAGATCTATTCGAACTAAGTTTAAAAGAGGGGAAGTTATGACCTACCTGGAGGCTAATGAACTGAATCATAAATAATCATCGAGAAGACTTACCTTTCTATCAACCTTTAAAATATTTCTATGCTATTCAACAAAAATTATATGTATTACGATAGAAAGAGAAAGACCCATATTGATAATACAAACTATTAAGTTAAAAATAAATAAGAATTTGACCCTCGAGGCCTACCAATGAAAGTAAGAATTTTACCCTCGAGGCCTACCAATGAAAACCTATAATTATACTCTTTTAATGGAAAAAAACCTTTGATTGACAGATTCCAGAAGGAAAAATTCAATATATAACTCAATTTGGTACTAAAGATCACTTAAACAAGAATAAATCAAATAGTTCAAGGTCAAAATCAAGAATTAAGAATTTCATAAAAGAAAGGTAAACTAGTTGAACGTAATTATGAAGAATTTGAGCTTACCAATTGAAAAATCTCCAGCAAACACCATTTCTCACTCAAGCTCAAGCCCCTATTGTTGACACGGTCAACACTTTTCCCAATCTTCTCTAAAAATCATCCAAGCTCCTAAAGTGACACTAGAAGCCATACGACCTAAATAAAAGGTCCCCCTAGACCAAATTCCATGTTTTTTAGTTAATGGAATGTTCCAAATTTATAGTTGAGACCATTTTCTAAGAACGTAGACTAAAGTCAACGTTCTTAACTTTAAAAGCTCTAAAAATAAGGAAATTGGATAAAAACTAAACCAAACTCCCCGAGAATAAAACAACTAGAAAAGAAATTTAATAAATACCATGTAGACACTAAGAGAATGGTAAAAATAGGGAAAATGCACAAATATTATTGGACTTATTCCCCTCGTATTGAGTTCATATTTTAATCATTGACAAACCTAGTTGAAGGACTTGTTACATTAACTGGTGTCCCAATATGAAGCAGGACATTTTGGCTTATATTCCAATTGTCTTGTACTATCTAGCAGTAGCAACAGAAAAGTGGGATGTGGTCTGAGGTGGTCCTTATAAGGATCTCCATTAAGAAAGCTTCCCTCTCATTTCTCATAATATAGATTGATCATATTGAGGAGAGAAATTTTATTTTTGCACATACTCATAATGATAATCATTATAGAAAAAACATTACTTCTCTTCAAAATCAAAGCTCCTATAACAAAGGACCTGCTCTAAGTCAAGATAGTCATTTTTAGTCTATTTTTGTGTGAGTCTTTGTAATAATGCTAACTTGTAAAGCTACACCTATAATTAGAAGAAAGTATAGGTGCCATTATTTCCCTTTTGTAAATAATTGAATTAACTAGAAGTAGTTGATAAGTGGGCAAGAGTTAGCCAAGGAGGGTCTACTAAATATAGTTGATTGTCGGTACAGTAACTTTACTATAGAGCAGCTTAGTGTTGTGATTATCTCAAGGGAATGGAGTTATGATGTTAACAATAGGATTACTAATTAAGTATTTTATTCAAACCATTTCTCTTGTCCTGTGAAATTCATTGGTGAAATCCTACTAGTTATGTCATGGTCTTACTTCTATGAGAAAGGAGGTTTCCCGATAAACAACGTATGTAATTTCCTTACCGTTGTTTATTTTTTTGTCTTATTACTTTTTTCCTCATACAAGTACCCAAAATATAATCCCTATAAATAAATAAAATAAAGAAAAATCTAGAGGGTTATTACCATGTTTTATGGAATGCATGCTCAAAACTGAATGAGAATGGAGTCCTACTTCAAGCCTAAAACAACCAAAAATTTATGGGAAATAAAGAATTTAAACCTAGTATTTTAAAAAATTAAAAACAATAATTAGATTAGGATTAATAGAAATAACACTATAGGAGTATAACAAACATATCTAGACTTAGTACAATCAAGAACCCAAAAGAATAAGCTCTCAAGATCCCCAAGAGGTCACAAGTTAAGGAATTATTTTTTATGATTTTAAGCCCTAATGAAATGGAAATAAGAAGGAAATTTGCATGAAAATAAAGAGAATTGTCTATGAGGATCATATAAAACTTACCCAAGTGATAATTGATGAAATCCCAACAAGAATAAACCCCTAAGATCTAAAAGCAAACAAGGTATGTGCAGAGAATAGAGGAAAATCAAACCTAGAAATTATTTATATTGCCAAGGGTATCATCATACTTAGTGCTGACCCTATCACAATCATGAGAACCTATGATGACGCTCAAATTACACCCTTTGATAATGTATGAGTTCGTCATCAATATATTAATCCAACAAAGGTTGGGGTTAAATTCATAGGGAGCGAAGATAATGATTTCAATTCTCATGATTTTTAGAAGTGAACTACGCATCGACCCGTAATGCATAGTAAAAACTAAAAGTAAAAATGGGGGTATGTTTTAATGATTTTGTATATAACAAATTTCTTTTTTGATACCACTATTTCAAATCTAGAAAAAATTAGAGATCAACCAAGTGTAGATGAGAATTGGGGTTCTGCCTTACTTGGTGTGGGTTCGGGTATTTGATTATTTGTTCAAATTTAGTTAGAACTCATGGGTAGGCTAGTTATAGAGGTTTTAGTGTAAATTTGGCAATAAAACACCAGATATCACATATGGGTTCATTCGAAAACCTCATAAGTGTATCAATTTTAAAAATCTATGGCCTCAATTAACATCCTTATGTTTAAGAGATGCTATAAAATAAAGGAATTCATGATATTGTTCATAGCCGTACCTCACTCATATCCCCTCTGTCAAGGATGATATAGGTTCTAAGGTAATTAGTGAGTGCGACCCCTAATTCTTAGTTAAAAAATCAATGAATCAAAAAGCCATATCAAATTGCTAATTATGAAGAAAAATAAAAAAAACATATGCACTAATCAAAACCTTTTCAAGCATAACCTTAAGATAAAGAATTAGCTACTCATAGAGAGAGAAAGTAGAGATATAACAAAATTCCTTTCAAATTGATCCATATAAATTTTAAGAGAATAAAATATACAAGCTTTAATTTCAATGAATCTTTAATGAAAAATACTAATTCTTCACTTGAGAGTCTCTCCAGCATTACTTAGCTCAAAATAGTACAAGAACGATAAATGAAGGTGGAAATGAGCTAAAAACCCTCTTTTGACCACAATTTCCCTTTTGCATGATATTAAAAAATTGGTACCTCACTATTGATTTTCTTGAGTAGATCCAGAGCAGATTGGGCATAGTTGGGATGCACCTTGGTTGCATAGGAGGAGTACCTTAAGTATAAATAACACTATTTTTGCCATTTTGGCAGCCCGCTTGCGTGGGTTGCCTCCCAACATGTTTAGTTAACTTTAGGTCTCTTTTTTTTATATTGGACCTCTCATTGTCTTTTATGGATCACTCATCTCAATTTTTAACCTTTACCAGCACAAATGAGAATTATACAAAATATAAACACTAAATAAATAAAAAAGCATCATATTTAAGATTAAAAAGTGCTAACAAGTTGTCAAATTGACAACTTATCAACCCATCAAACTTAAAATATTGCTTGTCCTCAAGCAACCAGGAATATTCTAATGAGATAGGTATTTATGACTCAAAACAACCCATATGAGAGCAATACAAAAGATCTAGGCTACCAAGTCTCAACAAAGGCTTCTCAAAATGTCATGGCGAACAAAAAATTTTCAATAAGCATATCTGTATGAAGCAAGGATGCAAGTTTGTATCAAATGAGCCATCAAATCAACAAAGAACCCCATGAGTTAACACAAAATCTAAAAAGATCATCTCAAACACTAGATAAAAAAAGACCCTATACCCTTACGAATGGTGTCACCCAATTTATCATAACGAAAGACAAACATTATTGTCTCTCAAGTTACTCAAACTTCACTCGAGTAATCTATGATAAAAACATTTACCAACCAAAGACATTGAAGCAACAATAATCAACAATAGCAGTAAAAATCCAATGGTATCTACCATTAAGTAGCAATTTGACTCATATTAATACCTTAAGAATGAATAAATTATCCATTAAGTACACTCAAAACATTTCTCTCTAATTTACATTTTAACAAACTTATGGTGTGTTTGAAATATAAGATCTTGAATAAACATAATCAAAGCACATTTGCGCTAGCTCAATTAAGAATTTCATCACCAAATACACCATTGGTGCTCATACTAACATAACTTGAGCACCCATCACTTAATTTAGAAAACAAACTTCAAGTGGAAATTTCATCAAACACATGGTGTTCAATAGTTTAAGGAAGCAAGAATTTCCAACTAAGCTTGTCAAAAGGCACATATTCCAAAATTATCATCCAAAAAAATATTCTACAAATATATGCTTAAATAAATCAAATTAAACCAAAAGAAACCATGCGATGTGAACAACATTTATACTTTAAATATAATTCAAAAAAGGGTTTTTACAAAGGATCATAATTTTAAAGTTCACTTAAGAGAGAAAAATAATGAAAAAAAGGTCCAATTTAAAGATCCAGAGTTGAATTATCGAGAAAAGAATAGTTAAGTTCTGACTTTGGATTGAAGAAGTGTGAAAATGTGAAAATATCCAACTTTTATCTGCGCTTTACCTGAGCCTAGGCTGTTTAAGTAGATCGATAACAAGTCAAGGCAGTGTGATCTGCTACCAATTTATTCTTGGCATGCTGCTGGGCTTATAGTCTAGATCCATCTTAGTTCTAGGAAGTAATGTGTGGATTTTTTTCTCAAAAATTAGGTATGAGGAATATTTTTGAGACTCTAGACCTCCCTTTCCATTCAAACTATCAATATCACCTACAAACAACCAAAATATACTAAAATTAGTATATAAAACACTATAAAACATCAAGCATAAACCTCGAATAGACTCCGAAGAAGTACCTTCATTATTATTGTGGCACTACATCACTTCTTTCTCATTTGTGATCCTTTAACCATTGTCACTCAACCTTAGCCCATCTGGATCACCAACATGGTAATGGTTCAATCTTTGCCCATTTAAAACAATCCTCTTCTCGTTGGTTTGCTAATTCAATTTTCTTCACTTGGATAGTCATTAGCAATAATAAATATGCTCGACCACTTGGTTTTACATTTTCCTATGACAAGTTTAAACGTAGAGTCGAAGAAGAGCACATCATCACCAACATGAAACTCTTAGATCAAGGTTTTATTATTATTCCACCTCTTTATTTAATTCTATATGAGAATATTTTTGGAACAATAACATTGATCTCTTCTATGGTTAACCTAATAGAACAAATAAAAATTTTCAATATATATTTTTAGGATTTCACTTGTCGACGCTATAGATTGTCCTTAATAATGATTGGATATTTATTGTTCTCACCTAAGAAGACATATCAAAGTGTGCAGGCAATGGCTTAATCTAAAGTTGACGTAGTTCAACAATGGATAATTTGGAAGGTGTACTCTCATAATTATACAAATCAAGATCTAGCGTGCAAGGTTATTAGTCTAAAAGTCCCAACGCTTCCCTGAAATATTAACTTCATCATATTCTTCAGTCTCCTCACTTCTTAAGTTTCTCAATACACCTAAAAAGGGGTAATCCACAAGATTTGTTTCAATGGTTCTAGATAACTCATTTTGCATCACATCAAGTTTTGAAACAACTTGAACATCCTTTGGTTGTTTCATGGAATTACATACATTGAAGGACACTTCATCATTATTAACTCAAAAAATTATTTCACAATATTCAACATCAACTAATTATCATCCAGTAGACAAAAACTGACTTATAAGAATTTGGGGATCTCTTGGCCCATCTCATAATCCAAGACAACAAAATCAGTAGAGAAAGTGAAGTGGCTCACTTTCATAGGAACTTCACATATCACACTCATATGATTCTTCATAGAACAGTCCTTTATTAAGAGACTCGTTGTTATTGGTTCAGGGGTACCCGAACCTAATTTTTGGATCATAACAAATGGTATCAAGTTTATGCTAGATCCAACATCAATAATGCTTTTTTGAATTTGTGTACCCCAATAGTGAAAGGAATAGTGAATGCACTCAGGTCTTTTTTATTCATCACCATTGTGCTAGACATTGTCAAACTAAAATCATGGGTTACCTTAATAGTTTAAGCATCTATTACTTGTTTTTTGTTACCTATTTCTTCATGAATTTAACAGACCTAGTCATCTATTATAAAGCTTATAACAACTGAATATTTACCGGTAGGTTGCTAAATTTTTCTAGAAATTTCTTGAACTTTGTATGATCTTCTTCTTCACGAGCCTTTGTGGGAATGAGGGAGGAATTTTTTTTTTTTGACAAAGAAACAGTAGAAGTTTTATCTAATTTTAGGGATTACCCTTAATTACTTTTGGAGCTTCCTCACTTTTACCCTTTTCTTCAACTATCTTCGGCCTTCTAATAATTGACTCAGAGGTTAGTGGAATAACATCATTAGACTTTTCTTGCCATTTTCTGTTTTCATTAGCTATTTCATCGCTTTAATTTTAATTGGGGTTTTCATCAAAATCAACATCATCTTTACCGAGAGTCTGACAACTCCTATTTAAAATGACCATGACGTGACCATCATTCATAGGATTAGCAACTGTATCACTAGATAATCTATGCTTTGGCATTGTATCGAGATAAGTTAAGATTTGAATCATTTAGGTGTCATGTTATTTGATATAATCCAAATAAGATATTACCGTTTGGTTGGGTTGTGAGAAATCACTTTTCTGTGCTATCAACATCTTATCGGTTCCCTCAACACCCCTTAATAAATGAGAAAATACATCTTCACTTTTAAAATTCTTTGAATGATGGAGCTTAAATCTTAACACTTGGTCCTATAATATGGATGTACGTATCAATCATACAATCCATACTTATCTATCCTATCCCAGTGTCTATTCTAATACCTATATCACTAGTCTCTATCATGATACATTTCCTTCAAACCCTGATTCGTACCTTGCCTTTGATTGGTGGGGTAGAACACCCCGATTGGTTCGACAAAAACAAAATTTCATCATAAAGAGATTCTGCTTCCTATCATTATAAGCTTTAACACTATTAAAAGAAATGACGTTAACCGCCTCTAAAGGATCTCCCATTACATGCTTGGTGAGAAAATTAAGTCAAGTCATCATTTTAGCCTTGTTTTTAATTCTTTCCCTATCCGTCCTTCTTTTTCCTTGGATTACAAAATATTCAAAGGTAGTCCTCATTGGAACCTTGATATTTATTATGTGAGATCCTCTACTTTTCTTCATCCTTGATTTAACAAATACACAGAAACAACATAGGTTTGTTTCATAAGAGAACTTGTAGCTGCATTATCTGCTATCTTATTGTTCAATTGATCAAATGCCCTATAGAATATTTGAAAAAGTATTTTTTTTGGGACCTTATGATTTGGGCATTGCATCATCTTATTGTTGCAACAGTGCCATGTCTCATATAATGGTTCACCATTAATTTAGCAAAAATTGATGATTTTATCTCTTAGTTGCAACATCCTAGAAGGAGGAAAGTACCGATCCAAGAATCCTTCTGTGACCTTAACCTATAAAGTAATAGATCCCACTGGAAAAGACCGCATCCATAAGACCACTCTCCCACCAATGAAAATGGAAAAAGACACAAATAAATTGATTCTTTAGAAATATGGGTAAGATGAAATGGAGAACAGACATCACTGAAATTCATGAAGTGTAGATTTACATCCTTATGGGATTGAACCCCAAACAATCATTTTATTTGAAGAAAATAAAGCATCAGGCTAGTAACGTGAAACACTCCACTTCCTTCTTTCTGTGGAATACGAATAAAACTTTCTTAACCGACATCTCTGAGGTAATCATCATCCAAGAGATGCCCATCATAAGTATGGACATTACTATTGTGTTTGATCATAGTATCGTTTGTGTTATTATCTTTGACTCAGAAAGAAAAAATGTACTAAAAAATATAAAATAAATAGTACGACAAACCCAAAGTTGCAAATAACACTATAAGAATGGAAACTATGTTTCTATCCTCGACAATGGTGCCAAAATCATGATGACGCTCAAACTATACCCTTTAAAAATGTATGAAATCATTGTTAATATATTAATAAAAAAGTGGTTGGGGTCAAATCCATAGGGGATAAAGACAATGGTTCAAATACTCGAGAGCGTTAGAGGCCAGCTAGGAGTTGACCATAACGTGTAGTAAATAAACATGAAAATAAAAAAGGGGGGTTGCTTGAATGATTTTGAATTTAACAATTTTGTTGTTAGAGAATGCTATTTTGAAGCTAGAAAGAACTAGAGATTAACCAAGTGTAGAGGAGACTTGGGGTTATGCCTTAATAGGTATAGGTTCTTGCATGGGTATTTGATTATTCATCTAAATTTATCTTGAAGACATGGTATCTAGATCTAGAGGTTTAAGTTTGAATTTGTCAATAAAACACAAAATATCACAAAAGGGTATTTTCAAAGACATTACAAGTGTATCAATTTTAAAATCCTATTGCGTCAATTAACATCTTTATGTATAACATATGCTATTACTAATTCATCTTATTGTTCCTAGCTATTCCTTACACATATCCCCTCTATCAAAGATTATATGGGTTCTAATGTAATAGATGTTTAGAACCCCCAATTCTTAGTTAAAACATAGAATGAATGCAAAACCCATATCAAATTTCTATTACAGAAACAAATAAATGAAACCTATGCACTAATCATAACCTATTAATGCATAGCCCCAAGATGAAGAATTAGCTACTCGATATAACAAAATCCTTTAAAATTTATGCATAGGAAGCTAAGTGAATACAATATCCAAGCGTTAATTTACATGAATCCTTAATTAAAACTATGATTCTTCACTTTAGAGTCTCTCCAATGTTTCTTAGATTAAGAAACATATAGGAATAGTTAAATAATGGTGGAAATAAGTTGAAACACTCTCTTTTCACCCTAATTTCACATTTGCTAGATATTACAAAATTGCAATAGCACTATTGACCTGCTTGACCAGATCCAGAGAAAATTAAGCATAGGTGGGGTGCACCCTGGGCACAGATGGAATTCACCATGTGCATAGGAGATAATATTTTTGCCATTTTTGCCAACCGCTTGCATGGGGTGTCCTCCCGACACGTCCATGTAAACTTTAGGGCTCTTTATCTTTCATATTTGACCTATCATTGACTTGAATAGATTTCTTATCTTCATCGTCATCGTTTACCTGCTCAAAAAAGCATTATACATGATCTTAGCACCAAATCAATAGAAAAACAAGAGAATTTAAGCTTAAAAAGTGCTACCAAGTCTCCAAATTAATGAATTATCAACCTACCATGTATAAACATCATTAGCACATGGTACCTTTGAAAACACAAAGATGTGCCTAGAGTAGATCCTGGTTATCCCTTATTCAAAATGGGAATGGGTCCTTCACAAACGTGAAGGTCAATTTTTCTGACATTTGCAAATGCATTAACTTAGTTGTTAATGTGATGAAGGAAATAGTGTTGCACCTGATATTTCACACCAGAAATTTTTCCAAGTTGAAATAACATTTAATAGAACTTTAGGATTCACTCAAAATCCCATGAATGCAAATCAAATATGCTATCCTATTGGAAAAAAATATTCATGACTAAACCAAATTGATGAAGTGATCACCGGAGGTCATTTCAATGAAATGTTGATAAAAATGAAAACTATTTTGAATTCTCTTTAAAATCAACGCAAGCTCACAAATTAGTCTAATAGAGTTTTAACACAAAACAAAGGTCTCCCATCCCAATATCCTTGCTCTAGAGCTAATAGAATAGTAAGAATTTTTATCCAAGATCATTTATACTTAATTTTGACCAATGTCACACTTCTTAACTTTAAGAGTTCCAAAACATGAAATTAGTGTAAAACCTTACCAAACACCATAGTAGTCGAATCACTTGCCTTGACAAATCACAAATAGCCTATAGGAGTTGTAGGAAGGCTCAGAATAGGTAAAACACGAGAAAATTAGGAAATTGACTTGGGGGATTATTATAAAATCCAATGATAAAAAGACTTTTGTCCTCATATTTCAAGGTGTAGAAAGTACCTGAAGGCACAAAAAGATTAGGATAATGGGGTTGCATATGTTGCTTGGTCTCTTTGGTATCCTTCTAACTGGATGATGCCTCGACTAGACCTTAACTATAAATGTCTTTCTAGATCTCATCTTTAACTATAGATGTCTTTCTAGATCTCATACTCCTAACCTTTTGCCCAAAATAGCCATCGGCTACCTATGAAAAGTCAAAACACTTATCCAACTGAACTGACTTTACTTGAAAAGTCAAAACTCTCATCAAACGTATCTAAGTTTCACTAAAATCCATAAGAATCTTTCAAAACATAACACCTTAGCGTGGAAAAATTGGGAATAAGGTGGACATCCAAAAAAGCATAATACAAACCTATCTCCTATGCCATATCACCAGCACTTTACATGATCACAAATCGACCAAAATACTTAAGGCTTAGCCTTTTGTTCTTTCTGAAAAATCAGCACACCTTTCATAGGTAATACCCATGAAAACATTTGATCACCAACCCAGTCTTTGAGTATTTCATCTTTTGGTCTATCCTATATCACCTAAACTCTATTGATAGAATCAATTAACAACTCCATGCCCCAAAGTCAAAACTCAAAACCATTAAACGAACCCACTAGACCCCTACATTATCTGCCATATAATGCCTCAAAATGAGCTATCTAAATACACAAATGGTAGATATTATTAAATAAAATCTTTGGTATGGCCAGAAATCAATCCCACTAAACCATAAAAATTTATAACAGATCTCCCAAGCATATCCTCTAAAACATATATAATTCGATCAAGCTGACCATTAAATTGAGGGTGAAAAGTCATGCAACGCTCGACTTTTGTGCCTAACTTTATTTGAATGGAATTTTAAAAATAAGATTCAAATTAAAAACCATGACTGGAAATTGTAGAAATATGTCACCTTTTACAAATGAACAATCTCACAACTGTACATCTAAATCTACCTCTCTAAACTTTATGAAAATTGTACCAAACAATAATGACCTAAATGGAATAAAAAACTTGAAATGTGTGTTTCAAAGCAAGAACAAAGTTCATAGCAATGAACTCCCACTTTTATTAAGTAATGAGTGATGTCTGAGTCAAGCCACTAGCCCTAAGTGTTCAAACTTTACCTGTTGATAGTTCAAGCACCAAAGATACAATGTCTTCTATATCCTTCTTAATCCTACACCACCAGTAATAATGCCTCAAGTCCCTATACATCTTAGCTTCCCATGGATTAATGGCATATTTGTAATAGTGGACCTCTATAAAAATTAACCTAACCAAATCTCCAACTCTAGGAACACAAATATATTTTTTGATCCTCAATACACTGTTTGAATCCAGAGGCACCTCCTTAGCCTCACCCTTCGACACTTCCTCTTTACTCACCCATAGTTTATTATCCTCAAAATGTCACTTTTAAATTTTCTCCAATAATACAGACCTTGCATCATACATTCCAAAAATCCATTCGGGGATAAAAATATCAAGTCGAACAAACTAATTGACTAAGGAAAGGATCTCAAAGGCCAATGAAATGACAAATTACACATACTCACTTCCTTTTGGCTCAACGTATCTGGTATCATATTGTGTTTTCTAAATAGAAAAGAATGAATATATCGTAATCCTTAAGTAACTCCAACCACATGTGCTGCCTTAAATTAATTTTTTTTTATAGAAGATGTACTAAAGAACTTTGAAGGATATAATGATTGAACTTATTTTGTAATGGGCACCATATAGGACATGCCACTAAATCGGCTGCTCAATAACTATCACTTCCAACTCCAAGTCATATATGGGTTATTTCTACTCGTTCACCTTTAGCTATCATAAAAATTATGCAATAACTCATCCCTAATGCATCAATACTGACCACAAACAATCTGTAGGCATCAGAATATACTACAATCCAATATCCTTCAATCATAAGAGTTAGAATAAGAGTTGAATACTATAAGTCCATAAGCTTCAGAAAGCCTACCTAACACTCATCAGACAACTAGAATGGGATATTCTTTTGCATTAATATTGTCATTGGTATTGAGATAGAAGAAAACCTCATAACTAACCATCTTTTGTAACTCACTAACCTGATAAAATAATGGACCTCAATAGGAGAACTAGGCGTAGCCTAATCAACAACGACTTTAATCTTCACTGTATCTACTATAATTCCATTCTTTGACCCCACAATGCCCCAAAAATACTACAAACTTGTTCCACAAGTTACACTTGGAAAAAATATCATACAAATATTGATTTCTTAAAGTCTTGAGCATGATCCTTGTTTCTCATGCTTCTTTCGACTCCTTAATAGATTAGGATTACATCTATGAACACTATCACAAAGAAGTATAAATATTCCTGAACACAAGGTTCATCAAATCTATGAATGTTGTTAGGGTATTGTTCAAGCAAATAAACATAACAAAGAATTTTTAGTGACTATGACGAGTGGTAAAGGCAGTATTAGGTATGTATTATGCCCTTCTCCTCAAGTAATGGTAGCTATATCTCAAATCAATTTTAGAAAATATGGTTGCACCCTAATGCTGGTCAAGTATATCATCAATATATGGTATCAAATACTCCTTCTTAATAATAACCATATTCATTTACTGTTAGTCAACAAATATACACATGGGGCCATCCTTCTTCTATGAAAATAGAATATGAGCACCTTGATGTAGAAATACTAGTTTGGATACACCATTTACATAAAAGATCCTAAAGCTACTCTTAAAACTCCCTCAACACAAAAGGATCCATATGATAGATTGCAATAGAAATGGGTTGAGTGCTTGGTTAACATCAGTACAAAAGTGATTATCATAATCCAATGGAAGACTAGGTAGTGACAGTGGCTAAGTGCACATGCAAGTGTACGTGGTCTTATCAAGTATTAAAGTGGCTTTATGAAAGCCCAAGTATTGATCTCTCATGGACTTGCGTTCGTCGCCTATCTAAAAAATAAACTAAACAAATGCAGAAAAGTGAATGACATTAGACAATCAAAGGATAGAGATACAGGGTTAAGGCTTACGATCTATCATACTACGTTATTGAGTTGCATTCATTAAATTGATTATTGTGGTTGTTGATTCATGAGGTTAATTGTACGATTATGGTTTCCCAACCTCTAATCCATTACCTAAGTTTTAACCTTACAACTACATCATTGAACAGGGATGTAATGATCCAATTAGGTTATTTAAGCTATCTTCCTATGTGTTAATCAAGTAAGGCATTTAAGTACATCCCTTTCCTAGATGCTAATTAAAGTCTCTTATTTTATAAAGAAACAAGAACTATACTTTTCTTATTCCCTTGTTCTATCTCCCTATTCCCTCTCCCGAGATTACAAAGTTGACAATTGATGTATTCTAAGGGTAGCTAATCCTTAAAATAGTTTAAAAAAGAATAAAAAAGCAACCTATAATGATAAGTAAATCAACAAACTTAATTCAGAATGAAATAATCATGATTTTGGCCTTAACCCCGAGAAATGAGTTTTTGCCTTAAACGAAAATATTCATCATCCAATCCTTGGATTGATGATACAAACCATGAAAGAAAATAAATTAAAGAATGATAAAACCTAAATACTATGTAGAGCAGCCTCTTTTTGTCCAAAGATGTCCAAAAGTATGGAAAAAACGTGTATAAGGTCCTATTTATAGTAGAAGATATAGCCCATGCCTTGTTAACAAGGAAACGATATTTGGTCGTCTGTGGACCCAGTTGGAGGGCAATGCATCATGTCTAAATAACATTTCTTCTCTATTTTGGCTGACTTCATAATCCATTGATGTGTTGCACGTGCCCAGAATCCTTCCCATGCGCTCATACTCTTTGAATATTTTTTAGGTGTCCAAAGTGGGGTCAAGATGTGTTTTGTGTGCCCGTGATCCATTCCAAGCCGTTTTTAGTTGTTTACACTTGATTTGAAGCTTCTAAATCCTTCGTATATCATCATAGTCCATTAAAAAAGTACTATATAGCATTAAATAGAATAATTTAGAGATCCAAATAATATAACATCCTCAACGATGAACTAGAAACACGAGCTAAGCATAGGCTAAATTAACATTGATCTTTAACTTATTGTTTTGACTCTTTTCTTTATCCAATTGACCCTTGAACCTTATCACTAAGTTTTTTCACATATAAATACATAATAACAACCTTTGTAACTCAATAAAACACATTAGAACCCAACACAATACACTAGAAAAACACGTGGCTCAAGATAGTTTTACTAGTTTGCTCGGTTAAACTCTAAATGCTCAAATTGATCAAAACTCATGTTAAACCACCGTCAAACATTGTAAACACATACTTGGACACAAAAATTCTCATTTATACCATCATTCACATATATAGCATAAGAATCATCCTCAAAACAATGCTAAAAATTCTAGGATAGTAATGTTACAATGCACAAATAGATCCAACATCACCACCCCACATTTAAGGCCTTGTTTGTCCTCAAACAAATCTTAACAAAAAACATCTTAAGCTGGAAAGACTACATACAATATATTAAAGCTAGCACTAAAATGAACATATGGAATGCAAGTTTACACCACTAAGTATCTTAAACACAATTGAAAGCAAATGTATCCTACTCCAAAACATCCTAACTGCATGAATTTACTCAATACATGGAAAACTCATGCATATTGCTCAATATAAGACATCACACAAATCAACCAAATTTATAAAACATGTTCCCTCACAATAACAGAGTTACCCATAAAAGCTCACAATAAAGAAATTGTAATAACGGTTATACAAATGAAGCTACGCTCACGCTCACAAACAATTCACATATTACACATAATGAACGATAGTCTTTCCCTTAGTGTCATTCTCCACTAATATTCGAATGATGAACCTAGGATAAAATATGTCTTTTCTGGGTTGTAAAGCAGGTTAAGGAACGGGTAAGAACTATTTTGTCCAAGAATAGTGACTAACCTCTCTAAGCGCTTTAATACACTACATCATACAATTAAAATAAATCTCTAACAACTAAATTACACTTTTTCATCCACCCATATCTTTTGTTTTTTCCCCATCTCTTTTAAGCATTTTCACAAACACATGGTGGGCATATAGTTTATTACCACAAGAATCTTTTTTTTTCTTTTGTCTTAACCATGGTAATACTTCTAGCATCAATTATATCACATCCAACCACAACACATCAATTATCAACACCAATAACTATTACATTGGGGGATCATATTCACATTTTTCTTATTATTTCTGAAACTCCTTACTAATTCAAATTTTTTATTAAAATACTAGGAGCTTTTTGGATCAAATTATGGTCTGTTAAAGAAGGAGATTAGGCTACATATGAGGCTACCAAAAAAAATAAGCTAAAGGATCGATGGGGTTAACTAGGATAATGCATAAAGGGTAGGACAAATAGAAGGTAGAAAATAAGGCAATCAAAGAAATGTCTATATCATCTCCTAAACCCACATTCTTTATTTTGTTTCACACATACACCGGGCAAGATCTAGAAATCAAATGCAACAAATAATATATAAAAAAACTTACACACACGTGGCACATTCTCAACTCAATAAGATCATCATTGACTTGCAACCAATAATAGCATGAATTCAAATTTAGGCCAAAAATACAAGAGTAAAAAACATGAGCCTAAGAGTCTCAAAAGTAGCAATTCACACAATTCAACATGATTTTACAAATAAATCTACCAGCATAATGTAATAAAAAATATCATTAGCAAGAATATCTCACTTACTCCTAACAAAATTGTCTTTAAAAATTGAGCCAATATTTGGGAATTCCCATACCCCACACTTAAAAATCTACTTTATCCACAAAGTGAATTTTAAAGTAAGAGACAAAAATACTCCTTGAGGCCTCTCTAGGCCTAGCTAGTAGCAGCTTTCACATTACTGGGATCCATGAGAGCCCACACTCAATTTTTTTTGCCATGCTCTTTAGGTCAAATTTATGGTACTCAAACACTGCATCAACCTATGACACAAAAAAACAAAAACAAAAACACCGTGAAATAAAATAAAAAACTAAGAAAAAAACTTACCTTATCTTGGGTAGCCTAAAAAAAGTGCCTAATTTTGTATCGCGGCACGACCCACATCAATTTGTTCCTCCACTATGAGGATATAAATTTCACCACCAACAATGCATCCATATTCTTGCCTCATCATAAAGAGGTGGTACAAAGATTACTGAACCAAATTATAGAATGTGCATGGTAAACAGTTTGCCTTAAAGCGAGCTGTGTTTCTATGTTTCTTGTCCGGTTTAAAATCAAGAATATAGGATTCTTTTTCCTCATCTTCATACTCTTCTGATATTTTAAATAATTCCACAAACAAGATATCATCTAAACATATTGTAGAAAAGTACTTTGAATAAGGCCCTACCAATCCTACTTAAAAATTTACACTCTCTACCACACTCACTTTTATTCACCTTCTCCATTTAAGTCTCAAGATAAAGA